>NC_061822.1:39018179-39028179 GCF_019202785.1 Penaeus chinensis | reverse complement strand
ACGTATTGCGCGGCGAGTGTGCAAGTCCAGACGGTTTGTGTATTTATGAATTGTCGACGACGGAATAATTGGCGGCTCTCGGCGGCTCCCAGATTTCTTCCCGGTCTCCCTCACCGGCGGATTTCGTGTTTATTAAATCAGCTGATTCACAACCCACCCGGCGCCGCGATCTCTCCCCGGATGGCACGGGCGCCCGAGGGAGACGTCAGGCGAGCACAGCCGGCAGGAAAGCCCCGCCCGGACGGCCGCGCGGCTGACACCTCCCGGCACAAGAAGTCGTCCCTTAATCATATTCAGTAAGATGGACCATCGCCGCTTTCATCTTTCTTTCACACGAACTGAATATAACAAACACGGCTTTCAATCGCGGTCCTAAATTCCGACCCAGTTGCAGAGCCCGCGCCTTCACGCCCCGGGGCAATGGAGTTCTTAAGGAGAGTCGATCGAGCGCACGGCCAGGCGACGGCCGAGTCTCCGCCAATTAAGCGTAATGAGGTGTGCATTAGCCGGCGAGGAAACTCAGACGCGACACGACATGCGCTCATTATGCATTTTTCAGCATGTTCTCTTTCGTTCTTTCACTATTTTTTCATTTTCTTTTCTCCGAGTCTTTCCCATTTCGCGATTGTGGGCCACAAAAACACACGTCTGTCGTGCGTGCTTAAGTTCTTGCAAATGTGTCACTCTTAAACGCATTCTTCCATCCTGGGAGTCCTGCTTGACGTCGGCCGATTAAGCCTCGATTGAAGGTGGTGGCTGGGCAAGGGGGGGGGGGGGGAGGGGGATGGAGTGAGAAAAAACATGAGGCAGGGGAAATAGGTGATGGAGATGTGGGGGAAGGGGGTAGGAGGTGAGAGGGAGGAGGGGGGAGGAGGTGAGAGGGAGGAGGGGGGAGGAGGTGAGAGGGAGGAGGGAGGAGGGAGAAGGGGTGAGGAGTGGGAGAAGTGGAGGAGGAGAGGGGAGGGATGAGAGAGGTGTGGGGGGGAGGGAGAAAGAGTCAGAGAGATGTGTGGATGGAGGTGGAGGGGAGGAGGAGGGTTGGCTCATATAACCGTGCCATTTGTTTGTTTCACTCTCCGTGCATGGCTGTCTCCCGCCCTCGCTGGCCCCCAACCATGCGGTACACTGCGCCATCCGGGACTCACGTGCAAGGAGAGAGTGTGTAAATCTCCGCGGATAAGTGCACGTGTCTTCTTTTCGGTTTCATATTCCACATTCATGCTGTGCTCTTCATGCATCTTTCTTCCTTCCTACTCACCAGGGCCCCCCCCCCCCCCCCCCACCGTCTCTCTCTCTCTCACACACTCTCTCTCTCTCTCTCTCTCTCTCTCTCTCTCTCTCTCTCTCTCTCTCTCTCTCTCTCTCTCTCTCTCTCTCTCTCTCTCTCTCTGTCTCTCTCTCTCTCTCTCTCTCGCGTGCGTGCGCCCCTAGGCCTCCCCCAGCAGCTCATAATGCCGCAGCCAAATGTGTCCATTCATCAGCGCGTCCATTTACGAGCGCGGCGAGGGCGATGCAAAGAGCGAACTCCGCAGACATAAACATCCACGTCCCTTCAGATCCGTCCAACATCAAACATTTCACTCTGTCACATTCAATTTCAACGCCAGCTGAATCGTCCCCCCCTCCCCCCCCTTCCTCCCCCCCTCACCCGACATCATGCGTGAGTTGCATTTCGTCATGCAGCCCCGCCGCGTCTCTTCCGCGATCCCGTAATATCCCGGCGAAAGTGCATGGCGTAGCGGTGAAGTCACCGTCGCTGATGTTACGACCCTAGCGTCTTTGCTGGCGACTAAACACGCCTTTTTGATGCTGTATTGATCACGATGTACTTGTCTAACCATAACATAAAGAGTACATAAGCACAATAAACAGCACAAGGCTCCATCAGACACTATCCTATCTAAAACACGCTCCACAGTTATATTTGCAAGACGCCATATAAAGTCAAACCGATGGTGATATTATAATACCCCACCACCATAATTAAACCATAAAAAAGGCGATGGGCACCATACCCGCCCTCGCCCCGAGCCTTACAAAGCGAGCTCTGGAGTGGACGGACACCATACCACCCTCGTCCGCTCACCCCGACAATGGCCGTGAAATGACAAGCGTTGGGTTTCACTACCAATTAAGTTGAAATGTGGGGCCAGTCGAGCGTCTTAAAGTTAGCCCTCTTATCGTCTTTATTTCCCACTCTCTTTCGTCTCCCTTTTCCGTTTTCTTTCGGCTTTTATATCTCGTTTTCTGTCGTCTTGGGGTACTTATCGGTTTCCTTGAGTTTTTATCGCGTGTCGTCTTTTGGCATTGGCATTCTCGCGTCTTCTTTTTTATGTGCCCGCTTTTCTTTCGATCGTTCCCCCTCTCTCTTCTTCCCCTCCTTAGCGTCTATCTTCTTTTGAATCTCCACATTATTCTTAACGGTCTTCGATTCTATCTCCTCTGTTTTATTAATGATAATAAAATAAAATAAATAATAATAATAATAATAATAATAATAATAATAATAATAATAATAACAGCAACAACAACAACAAACCAACAGCAACAATAATGATAATACTACACAAAACAATGTAAAAAATGGATGTTCAAACGAAGACTAACCCTAATGACAACAACAACAAAAAAACAGTACTAATAACAGTGATTCCTATGATAATTATCTTACCGCCCCTTCCCCCCTCCCCCCCACCCCCCCAGGGACGGAGCCACGAGCTCGTACCCTTCCCGTACCCTCAAGCCGCTCATCTGTTTGGCTGCTCCGCTTTGCCTTTCCCTCTAATCGTTAAAATACCTCTTCCCTCCTGCCATTGTCATTGCTGTCTTTTCATATTAATGTGAGAAAGGAAAGAACAGGAGAGGGGGTATTCTTGGCTGTTCTCCCTCGCGCACACACTCCCCCTCGATTTTCTATCTCTTTCTCGGTCTTTTCTTTCTCTCTTTCTCGGTCTTCTCGGTCTTCTCTCTCTCTCTCTCTCTCTCTCTCTCTCTCTCTCTCTCTCTCTCTCTCTCTCTCTCTCTCTCTCTCTCTCTCTCTCTCTCTCTCTCGTTCTTTTGGCTCCCTCTCTCGTTCTTTCGTCTCTCTCTCGTTCTTTCGTGTCTCTCTCTCTCTCTCTCTCTCTCTCTCTCTCTCTCTCTCTCTCTCTCTCTCTCTCTCTCTCTCTCTCTCTCTCTCTCTCTCTTTCTCTTTCTCTTTCTCTTTCTCTTTCTCTTTCTCTTTCTCTTTCTCTCTCTCTCTTTCTTCTCTCTCTCTCTCTCTCACTCCCTACTCCCACTTCTTCGCTTTGTCGTCATTTCTTCTTCGATCTCCTTTTCTTCTTCCGAGGCATCTTTAAGGTGAAGATTGATATATTCGAATTTCTTTCGGCGCGAAGATAAATCGTGTTAATTTCCATATCTTGAGCATTTATTTAGTTCTATCTCTCTACCGCGCACTTTCCCTCTCCCTTCTTTCCTCGCTCTATCGCCTCTTTTCATCACTCTTCTTGCCACTGTGACTCTCACCCCAATACCCTTCCTTCGCACTCTTACGTAACCCTTGGCCTCGACACCTATCTATCTAGTCTTAAACTATCCCTTCTTCCTCCGCCGAGGAACTCTATACCTCCCCTTCCTTCTCCTTTCGCCCCTTGCCCCCCTCCCCCCTCCCCCTGTCCTCCTCCTTCTTTCCCCTGGCCTCTCCTTCCCTTTCCCTCCTCTTGTTCTCTTCCCCTTTCCCCTCTTTTCCTTCCCCCCCACGTTTGAGACCCGTTTCTTCTCACGAGTTCACAACCTTTTCCCCTCTTTCTCCCCCTTCCCAATTTCGCACTTTCCGTCCTTATTCCCCTATTCGCGTATACTCCAAGCTCCCCCAGACACCCCCCTCACATCCTCCCCACTTCCTCCCCTCCTCTCCCACAATAAAAACAGCTCCTCCCCAGAACAAGTTGGCCCTCGCCCCCCAAGCACGCTCCTGCTGATAAGGCGCCTCATTCAACCCATTCGCTCCTGATAAGGGGCGATAAACGCGATAAGCTAAAGGCCCATAACTGTAGACACCTCTTATGCGGGCGTGCTGTTCGTGTCTATATTTGCGAGGCGCCCGAGATAAGGCTTCGGCGCGAGAGGAAGCCTCCCGAGACGAAGCCTTCGGGAGGCGAGGCGGGCGCGTGTGTACTGCGGTCAGCAGCTGCACCGCCATTTCTCAAGGCGCGACGCGTCCCTGTCTCAGACACTGATAACCTTAATGGCTGTTCCTCACCTCTTCAACCCAGACAACCCGTACAATAGTTTCAACTGATAAGGCCCGATAAGGGGTGCCAGTAAGCCACACGCAGGTGATAACAAAGACACATTGCGATCACGACTTGAAAGACTACTTCCTTGTGTTTGATCGTCGCTCAAGGGCATTAGCGTCAGCTCCCTGGCGGCTGAAAGAAATACGGCACACGGGTAGTAACACGCGAACCGAGAAAGAAAGAAAAGGGGGATCATGTGCTTTGTGGTCCCGTTTCGCCTGAAGAGGCTACACTAAAACTCAAACAAATACACAAACAAATTACCGAATCACCTACTGTGCAGCAATAAGTACATAATACCCCACCCTTCTTAAGGACTCCCCCGACCAACTCGATTTTTTTACAAATACCGCGAAAAATATCTCACTCGGTCTGGTGACAAGAAACAAGCGAGACCAAGGAGAGGGGAAGGAAATAGCGAGAGGGAGGAAAAAAGTCGACGAGCGGGAGAAACAACAGTTGTCAGCAGATCCATCTCGCGCGAGCATCTGGCGCGAAGGGACGCCGAGGCGATAGGCCTGGCTTCGCAGGGCAGTTGGGATCCCGGAATTCGTGGCATGGCGGCGGCGGAGCGGCGCGGAACGCAAGGGCGCCAGGTGCGCCCCGGGAGTTCCTCGTACATATCCTCAGCGGGGATGTCACGCGGGCATCTCGCGGTCTTATCCTGGCGACGGACGCCAAAGGACGGAGCGCCAACGCCTTTCGTGGGGCTTCGTCTATAAAAAGTATAGCTCGTGCAGCAGAGAAGAGAATGGCAGAATGCAAGCGCGAGTGGAAGATATATAAATATATATATATATATATATAGATATACATACATACATACATACATACATACATACATATATATATTGACAAAGAGAGAGAGAATATGTGTGTGTGTGTGTGTGTGTGTGTGTGTGTGTGTGTGTGTGTGTGTGTGTGTGTGTGTGTGTGTGTGTGTGTGTGTGTGTGTGTGTGTGTGTGCACGCGCGTACGCGTTTTCTTCAGAATGACAAACCTCTCTATATAGTTCTATACAACAGATAAGCAGCAGGTAGACAGCCAGATGAAAAAATATGAAAAGAGATAAACAGAGGTATGCAGACATCTATAAAGATAAGGAGGCTGCTGCACAGATGGTTCGACAGACAGATATAGATACGGATTGGAGTCGATCAGATTCCCCTCCCTGCACGCCCTGCCTCCGTCCCCTGCCGCCCCTCCGTCAGCCGCCTCCGTCCTCCGTACAGGGCAAATCCCCGGACGCCATTTCGATTCGAAATAAATTATTTTTCAATATTCCCACGCAGCTCGACATACCTCCCAGGAACTCAGCTGTTCCTATCAAAATTCCGGCTAATAATAAAAATTCCAATCGCCCGATATTCGGTTCATATCTACGAGCCTAGTCCCTCGGTGGGCGAAAAGTGCGCACTTTGTTGCGGACATTAATAATCCCGGGCCCTGGACTGGCGCGGCGTGGAGCTCGCGTGGGGTCTCCGCGCACGGTGACTGGCATTGCACAATCCTGGTATAATCGCAGTCATCAGCACAGCATGGCTTGAACGCAATTGCAGTCGCCAGCACAGCATAATCATGAACTCATTACAGCATACTGTAAGAACAGATGCAACAATAGTAGCCACCAACACCGCAAGATTATAATCCCATTTAAGTCATCCAAATAGCATGGCTGTGACCCTAATCACGGTGAGGAACGCAGCAAGGGCCTGACACTATCAAGCTCACCGGCACAGCACGGCCCCGACACCAGCGCGGTTGCCGTCGAGTAGGAATCGCGCCGAGTCATCCGCCAGGAGCCAGTACCAAGCCCCACCCACTGCTCCCCCCCCACCCCCACCCGCCGTCCCCGCGACATGAGGGGGTTGGGGACCAAACCCTGTATCCCCCCCCACCCCCACCCCAACATACTATACAATATTTCAAAGCTAATATAAAAGCCTGAATGCGACACGGGTGACGCAGCTCGACAGAGAAGCGCCGCCGCCCCGGAAAGTGTCCGGGGCCCCAGCGGACGGAGAGGTGCTCAGAGAACACACTCCGGACCGAGTCTTGCTTGCCAAATTGTATGTAAATCAAGCCACGCAAAGCAGTCGCCAAACTAGGATCTTGCAAGCAACGGCAGGAAACCGCCGGTGAGTCACGTGACAGTGACGCGGCCAAAGGGGGAAGAAGATGATTGCGAGAAAGACGAAGAAAACAAAAAAAAAGACGACGGTGGGAGGAAAATTGGAAGACGGACACAGAGAAGTTATTAAGACCATACAAATCAAAATCAATAGGCTAGGTTCGTAAACAGAGAGAAAATGTCTTGAAAGTTACAGATGGTAAACAGAAAAGGACAAGCGAGCTTCGAGGCCTTAAGCCGCCCTGGGGGAGGCCCTCAGTACCCTGGGGCTCCTCTGAGCGCCTTTCATGCCTCGTCCCCGCGTCAGCAGGCTGCCATACAACTAGAGTCGACGCTCCCCTCGCCCGCCCCGTCGAGCTCGCCCTTGACGGCTCCCGGAGGTCGACGTGGTCGAGGGGCTGCGGTCAGGAAATCAGATCTAACATTTAAATCAATATGACAGGCAAGACTTATGAGGAGGCTCGGTCAAGGAGGGTCTTGTGCGCCCGAAGAATGCACGCCGGGCAACTGGTCGCCCTTTACACGACTTGTCAAGTGCTCCCTCTTGGCTAAACTTACGCCCCGCTGATGTGCCTGTCAAGAAATAACTGGACAAATAAATAATGGTTGAATGTGCCGACTGATATCACACACACACACACACACACACACACACACACACACACACACACACACACACACACATACACACACATACACACACACATGTATACATATATACACACATACATATACACATATAACTGTGTCTATGTTTAACTGTGTACATCTAAGTGCGCACATCTTCCATATCCAAATACTCATGACCACACGAAGAAAAGTTAAATGAAATACGTGTACGTACATGCATAAAAAAAAAAATCTTCCAGACATGCCAGGGCGTCCCTTCCTCCTCGACCGCCGCGCCCACCGCCCACCGCCCACCCCCATGACCCTCTATCAAGCTACGGTATTCATATGGGCGCGAGAAAGCCCTCCTTACGACCGCCATTCCTCGTAGGGCCTACGCGAGGGAGCAGGTCATTTCTCTCTCTGATTTTAAGACGAGGGGACAAAAGGGGAGTTAGTAAGGAGGGGGGAAGGGGGAGGAAGAGAGGAGAGGGGAGGGGAGAAGGGGGAGGAAGAGAGGAGGGGAGAGGGAGAGAGGGAAGGGGGGAGGGGGGAAGAGGGAAGGAGAGGAAGAGAGAAAGGGAAAAGGGGCGAGGAAAAGGGAGGATGAGATGAGGGGGAAAAGAGGAGGAAGAGGAGGAGGAAAGGGGAGGAAAAGAGTAGGGGAAAAGGGGGGATGGGGAAGATGAGGAGAGAGGGGAAAGGGAAGAAAAGGGAGGATGAAAGGAGGAGGGAAAGGGGAGGAAGAGATGAGGGGAAAAGGGGAAGGAACGTTTCCCCTCAAGAGCATCTCGAGCGGCGGCTTCGCTTCGCATCTCGCTTTTCTTCTGTTTCGGGCAGCTGTTGCGCTCCCACCGAGACCAGCCGCCGCCTTCTGCTTTGTTTACTCGGACCAGATACGGAGCGAGATTCTCAATTATCTCACACACTTTCTCTTATCTTTTAAACGAACATTTTCCGCCTCTCCACGGGATGCAAATTAGTAAGGGTGTGTAAGCAAAGGTAACAATAAATACAATTATAGTGAATGTAGCATCAGCTATAACAACATAGATATTTGCAACATTAATAATGTTGCTTTCCCTATTTCCGTTGACTTCCCTTCACAATGTATCTAAACTGTATCATTAGAGAAAAGACCACACAACAGAACTCTAGGGCAAAGAAACCACATTTCAAAACATTCCCAAACACGGAAGTAAAAAAAAAAAAAACACGAAATCACACGGGAATAACGTGTACACTTCGTCGTGAGAGGTGTGGCGGGGGGACGGGGGGAGAGGGGGGAGAGGGGAGAGGGGGGGAGAGGGGGAGTGGCGGTATGGGTGTGGCGGGGGAGTGAGGCGGGGGGGGGGGGGGGGTGAGGCGAGGGAGTGAGACGAGGGCAGTGAACAGACTTCCTCCTGACAAGAGCTGGCGGTCGCTGTGGTCAAGCCAGGCACCTGACGGAGAGGCTGGTGGTGAGCGACCAACGCGCCGTCGCTCGCACCGCATATTCACATCGCCCGGGGTCGTCTTGCGCGTCCATTGCAACTCGCTCTAGTTATTCATTCAACAGAGTTCTATTTATCTACCTGCTTTTCTCTACTTATCATTCTCATCTCCTATTATTCATTCATTTTCTTTCACTGTTGTCTCCTCTCCTCGGCCCCCTCTCTCTCTAACTCACGCTACATGTAATGACAAAAAATCACATTGAAAGAACAAAGAAGCTTTAATAACTGCTTGAACAAATTTTATAGTAGATGGGCGGTTGGACTTTCGCAAACAAAGAATCGGGATATAAGCAATCAGGGAGAGAGAGAGGCGGGGAGAGGGACAGGGAGAGAGAGAAAGGGGGAGGGAGAGGGAGAGAGAGAGGGAGAGAGAGAGGGAGAGGGAGAGGGAGGGAGGGAGAGAAAGAGAGAGAGAGAGGGGGGGGGAGAGGGACAGGGAGAGGGAGAGGGAGAGATAGACACAGATAGAGACGTGGAGGGGAGCAAAGAAACCAAAAGAAAGAAAGAAAAAAAGAAAGAGACAAACAGAGAGAGAGAACAAGCAGGCAATCAGCCACACTAAAACAAGCAAGCAAGCAAGACGAGAGAAACGCAGAAACAAGAGCAAACACTCCAGCTTAAACACAAAGGCGATCCAGAGACAGGTGCACAAAACCAAAACAAACGGCCGTGCGCTAAAAGGCCAAGGAAGTACACAAAGAAAGCAAGCAAACAAAGGCAATCACGCAAACTAAAGCAACCAGAGAGAGAGGGGAGGGGGAGGGGAGGGGGAGGGGGAGGGGGAGGGGGAGGGGGAAGAGGAAAGGGAGGAGGGAGGGGCGGGAGGGGGGGGAGGGAGAGGGAGAGGGAGAGGGAGAGGGAGAGGGTGAGGGAGAGGGAGAGGGAGAGGGAGAGGGAGAGGGAGAGGGAGAGGGAGAGGGAGAGAGAGAGAGAGAGAGAGAGAGAGAGAGAGAGAGAGAGAGAGAGAGAGAGAGAGAGAGAGAGAGAGAGGGGAGAGAGAGAGAGAGAGAGAGAGAGACGAGAGAGAGACAAACAGAGAGCTGGAGGGGTAGGCAAAAAAGAAACTAAAAGGAAAGAAATAATAAGAGAAAGGAAAGAAAAACGGAGAATGAACGAAGAAGACAAATAATAACAATAGCAACAACAGCAATACTAACAAGAGAAAGAGAAAGAAACAAGAGAGAAAGGGCGAGGGGAGAGGGCGTAAACAACACCGGCCGACGCAGGAGAACCGCCGCCGCCTTTGGAGTCGGGAATGAAAGAAACTACTGAAGGAGAGAGAGCTGCCTTCTTCGTCTTACAAGGTTCCCGCTGCTCCGCAAACAACTCGCGCGACGTTCATTAATTCGCCCAGGGGGGGTCGGAGGCCAGCGGGGGGGGGTGGGATGGGGCAGGATGAGGGGAAAAGGGAAATGGGGGGGGGGGAATTTCGTTACATGTACCCTCTACTCATTCCTCCTCTTCCTCCTCCCCTCCCCCCTCCT
>NC_061822.1:39013986-39018079 GCF_019202785.1 Penaeus chinensis | reverse complement strand
AATAAGCAAAAAAGGAGGGGAAAGGGCAAGAAAGAGACGCAGAGACAAAAACGCAGAAATAAAGAGAAAGTCGGAGAAGGAGAGAGAGAAAGAGAGAAAACCGAGACGAGATGGAAGAGCCTTCCCAAAGCATCCCCTTTCCCAACACCCAAAGTTTCCTCGAAATTCTTTTAAAGCTTTCCCAAAAATAAGCCCGGATAGGGGACGACAGGATTAAGTCCTTTCTCTTGTCGCAAGATGGCGCTAGTGGGGAAGGGGGTGGTGGGTCAGGGGGAGGGGGAAGGGGAGGGGAGAGGGGAGAATGAGTGTAGGAAAGGAGGGGGGGGGAAGGAGGGGGATGAAGGGATTAAGTCCAGGTGATGCAAAGACCGGTATATGAGAGAGAGAGAAAAAAAAAATATATCCAACCTGTAATCCTTCTTCTCTTTATCCCGCGTCTTAAAACACGACATGTTTATAAATGTTTCGGACATGAGGATTTTATGTTTGTGTGTGTATCTGGGTGGGTGGGTGGGGGGAGGGGGAGACCGGAGTCCTAAGATATATTGCTGCAAAACATAGTCTGCTATTTCTTCCAGCTATAAAAGGCGGGGGGGGGGGGGGGGGGGGAAAGGGTATATTATACCCCCACCAACTCGAGTTGGATGTCCCGTGTTCCACCAAAAAATAGCGTTTCTGGAACCTGGAACCTTCGTACCAGTGTACTCAAAACAAGACAGGCACAAACATTTTATTACAGAATGTTCTCTTTCTTCGCTCCTCCTTTCCTCTCTTTCTCCCCCCCCCCCTACTTTTCTCTCTTTCTTCTCTCCTCATCATCCCCCACCTTCTTAATTCCGCCGACACTTATTTCCTCTTTCATTTCCCTTCTGCCTATCTCCTCCATCAATCACACACTAACCAACACATCAATGGTCTCCCCTCTGCTAATTTCCTCCCTCGGCATTCATCAGCCAAGTGGTTTCAGCACCTTTATTCCAGCTCCGGCTTGCGCTGCGGCCGCGTGGCTTCTGCTGTGCTCCGCGAATTTGTAGGTTTGTCTGTCTGTGTGTATGTCTGTCTCTCTAGACTCACAGATGCAGATGCTCTATCGTTCTCGTTCTCGTTCTCGTTGTCTCTCTCTCTCTGATTTTCTCTTTATTTTACTCGCTCGTCTGTCTGTCTGTCACACACACACTTCCCTCAGCTTCACGACGAGCGGCGGCCAAGAGCTCGCCGTGCGGCCTCCGCCGTCTAATGCGCACGCCAAGAGTCTCGAGCGCGTCGCCGAGAGCAGCTCGAGCGGGCGCGAGTGCCACTGCTCGGCCTAAGCCTCCTCGCCTCGAGTGTCCTTCAGGTGTCACCTTGAAAGGACTTGTTTTGGTCCCGGTGCCTGTTTTGGTCCCGGTGCCGGATATTCGGCCGTGTGTGTACGTGTGTAAGTGTGCGACTGTGTGAAATTTAATTCGCCGCACACGCGCACACACCTCGAATGAGGTAATGCCCGTCGGAGCCTCAGAGGCATGCATAAACAAATGCATCCGGCGCCCGGCGCATGATCGCCCATACACAAACAAACACTGATGTATCTATCCCAACCACAACGTTCGCATATACATGACCATCTATTAAGCACACTTACCGCCCTTGCCTCATGCCCCACTATAAATCTGAATCAATCTTATCGTGCCTCCGGACCCCATGCCCTTCCGTCCACCCCCTCGCCCCGCCCTTACCTCCCGGGGCCTAGGCCGGGGCGGGCTGTCACTCACGGGCGTGAGGGCCGGATGCACAATATGCACATAATCATGAGCTCTGTTGCGTCGTGGGAACTCAACAGGCGGAAAAGGGAGGAGAAAAAACACAGACGAACTTCCGCTCCTGTTATTAGTGCCGCGGCGCTCGCTCGATCGGGCCGCAGGTCGTGGACTCCTGCGGACAAACGGCGAGGCTGCGCTTGGCCAAGATCTATAAGAAATAGTCTAAATAAATGCAACCCTGTACCTTGAACTTGCCAGTTGTACATGAAGATTTCTTGGGGGACAAGCGACTGACTGTGACGGTTTTAAGTAACCAAAGTCGTTAAATATTGGATTACACTATTCCACTCTTTGCTTCTATTATATATATATATATATATATATATATATATATATATATATATATATAACATACAAACATACCTCGCCCTAGTAAAAGCTTTAAAAATATGTGATAACCGAAACTCAGCAGCAAATCCGCCCAAGAAAAGATCAAACGCACACACCAACCTCCGACCCACCAACGAAGGCATGCCCAGTAACGTAACCCCCCCCCCCCCCCCCCCCCCGCCCCGGCTGAAAGCAACTTCAGCCTCGCCTTCAGCCGAGAGTCTTAAGAATCCCCAAAGCCGTCCGGACAGACGGCTCGACCGCGACTCGAAACTTCAGTTGCGCCCAAGCGTGTCAGACCAGTAACTTCCGAGCAAGCCGACCGAACGACGCTGATCACACTACAAAGACTGAGCGCCCGAAAAGCTTCCGCTTTTTTCCGGGTGCGGGAATCAATGCAGCGAGAGACACTTCCAAGGCGCTCGCGGAATGCCTCGCGTGTTGGCGTCTCCATTCGAGGGAGACGACGGACGGGGTCACGTGCCTGCACAAACCTAGGTCGAGACGGCCGCTGCGAGGCGCCCGAGAGGAATACGATGCTGCCAGGGAGGAGGATAAAAGAGGAAGAAGGGAAGAAAGAGAAGAAAGGAGTCGGGAGAATAAAATAGAAAGGTGAAAGAGGAGAAAAGAGAAGAACGGAGGAGCAAAGCGAGGAAAAGAGAAAGGTGGAGCAATAAGAGTAGCCGATAAAAGGGGAAATAATGATCATGATAAGGAGGAGGCGAAGGAGGCGGCCACGGAGGTGCTGTTGGAGGAAGAGCCCAGAGGACCTTCCGGCCTCGCTCCGCCTCCGAGCGTGGGAACCGGCTGAACCGCCGCGCGTGGAGCGAATGCTAAAGAAACAATTACGCTAAACTGCTGGGAATTATAACTTTGCCAACAACAACTCTGGCAGAGGTGATCTTTTCAAGGGCGGGGCACCACTCGCACGGGGAAGTAAATTATTGTCCGCGTCTCCTTCAGCAGTTCCTCGCCCGGCCTCCTCGCGCCCACGCTCTATCGCCCGCCGTCCCTCCACTTCGCCTCAAGCACTTGCACTCATGCGCCCGACATTAAACGCTTCAATTGTTTTATAAACTTTGTAATCGCGTGATTCACCCCCTTCGCCCCCAGCCTCTCGTCGCCGACATTCCCATGCCTCAGCCCAAGGCCCCGAGCCGGCAGATCCCTTCCAACCCATCTGGGACGCCCACGCCCACGCCGTATCGTCACCTGGGACGTCTGCTGCTTCCCAGCCGCCCACACCGGGACCTGCCTGACTCACAGCTTGTAGTTCTCACCCCTTTCAGAGGACGGGGAGGGAGGGAGGGAGGGAGGAGGAGGAGGAGGAGGAGGAGGAGGAGGAGGAGGAGGAGGAGGAGGAGGAGGAGGAGGAGGAGGAGGAGGAGGAAGGGCAATTAGGAGAAAGAGGAAGAAGAAGAGGAGGAGGAGGTGGAAGGACGAGAAGGAGAAGGAGGAGGAGGAAGAGAAGTTGGAAGAAAAGGAAGAGGAAACAATAAAGTGAGAACGCGAAAGAAAAGGGAGGAGGTTCCCTAGCACCCTTAGCCCTCACCCTTATCCCCCATATCCCCCCCCCTCCCCCTTCCCTTATCGGAGTAGAAGGACGTCTGGGAACCTCTCGCATTCTGGCCCTCCTCCACCCCCCCTCCCCCCCCTCCCTCGCCTCCTCCGCACTATCCGAGGGCGCCCCGACGAACACACACCAGCCCGGCCATGTTAAGAGATTCTGGTCTAATGCCATTAAGGTCCATAAAACGGATAAAAACGGAGAGGGAAGCCAATATATTTGTTGACAAGGAGTTCTTTGTCCTTCCTTTTACCCTTCGCTGTTAAACGTTTCCTTGATCGCAATCTGTTGCTATTCGCTCTCAGGGATTGGCAAGAGGGAAGGAGGGCGTGGGAGGGAGGAAGGGAAGGAGGGAGGGAGGGAAGGAGGGAAGGAGGGAGGAAGGGAAGGGGAGGGA
>NC_061822.1:38998986-39006486 GCF_019202785.1 Penaeus chinensis | reverse complement strand
TTAATAACGGAATGATATAACCCCCTTCCCCGCCTCTCCCTCCTTCCCTCCCTCCCTCCCTTTCTTTCTCTCTCTCTCCCTCTGTTTCTCTTTCGCTCGCTCCTTTCGTCTCGTCCGTTGATCAACTTTTCATGCGCTCTTTTCCTTTATTTTCTTTTTCTCCTTCGTTCTACCTTTCTTAAAATCCGCTCTGTCGGCCAGTCTGTCGCCCTCCCCTTAACCGCTACGCCTCTCTTGCTCTAATCTCGCTCTCTCTGCCTTTCCATTCCCTCTCTTACCTTCTCTCCCCCCTCTCCTTTCTTCTCCCCGCTCTTCCCATCCCCTCCCTCTCCTCCCCATCCCCTCCCTCGCCCCTCTCCCCGCTCTTCGATCCTCCTCCCTCTCCCCCTCTCGCCCTCTCCCCTCTCCCCGCTCCTCGATCCTCCTCCCTCTCCCCTCTCCTCCTTGCTCCTCCCCATCCCCTCCCTCCCCCTCCCCCTCTCCTCCCAACCCCAATTACCATTTCACAACCCCCACCCCCCCACCCACCCCAACCCCGACGGGAGCAGAGGCAGCATCCAGACCCATTCCCAGCATCTGCGTCCGGAATTTACTCTCCACATTTGATAACTCAACTACAGAGAGGGAATAAGGAAGGAAAAAAAACTCGTAGGCTTGGTTATAGGCCTAAATCCCTCCCCCCCACCTTCTCCTCCCCTCCCTCAGCCCGTGTCCCCCTCCGGCAAATGTAATATCGGCCGGAAATTATATTCTGGTGACCAACGGACGACTGCAACGAACGACCCGCCAAGACCCGCGCCTTCGAACGGCAACACGAGATTTTTTCAGCATTCAAAACACTCTATTATCTCCATAAAAAAAGAAGGAAAAGGCGGGTGGGGAGGAAAGTCATTGTTTGCATAATTGGTGGTATTTTCTCTTTTAAATCACCATTATTACATTGCATTTTGATGTCAATAAAGGCCTCTTAAAGGACGAGGCAATTTGGCGTGTCAGCTTTAGATGATGATGATAAAAACAAAATGCAAATAAAAACAAACAATCCTTAAAACACTCTCTACCAGACAACAAAGCAAAGAGAGAGAGAGAGAGAGAGAGAGAGAGAGAGAGAGAGAGAGAGAGAGAGAGAGAGAGAGAGAGAGAGAGAGAGAGAGAGAGAGAGAGAGAGAGAGAGAGAGAGAGAAAAAAAAAATCAAACTCCTCCTCCCCCTCCATTGCAAAGCCCCGCCGAGCGCTCAACAAGACCTTGCAACCGATACCCCTCAGTCGTCCCTTCCCCCCCCCCCCCCCTCTCTCTGGCGTCCACTCGACGACACGCATCGTCACTGGCCGTTCTCGCGTCGACTCCACGCTTACCGGCTTAGCGTCAACAGAATCAGCTTACACTCACTCAAAAAAGTAATATAAAAAAGAGAGAAAAACAAAAAATCTAATGCATTGTAAGAGCGTGACGGCATCAGATGCAAATTATTTTTTAAAAAAGTGAAAGTGAGAGAAAAAAAAAGAAGTGAGATTAAAAAAAGGCATTGCCGTGAGATGAGATTCCATTGCTGTTCATTAAGCGGCGAGCAAGAATGAGGTTGATGAGGGATGGGGGGGGGGGCAACCTGCTCCTGGGTATATTTATATCAAACTGTTATCTATCAGGAATGAAGGGAGGGAGGGAGGGAGGGAGGGAGGGAGGGAGGGAGGGAGGGAGGGAGGGAGGGAGGGAGGGAGGGAGGGAGGGAGGGAGGGAGGGGGAGGGAGATGGAGAGGGAGAGGGAGAGGGAGAGGGAGAGAGAGAGAGAGAGAGAGAGAGAGAGAGAGAGAGAGAGAGAGAGAGAGAGAGAGAGAGAGAGAGAGAGAGAGAGAGAGAGACGATATCAGAGGAATGAAAGCGGAAAGAATGCAAGGAAAGAAAATGGACAAAGACAGAGAAGGGATAGACGAAAACAGAACGAGAAAAAAATAAAACAAAAGCAGAAAGAAATGCAAATCAAAGAGAGGAAATAGCTCCCCCTCTGCATCCCCCCGAAGGCTGAGCGCAATGCTGCAACCCCGTCCTGCCCACCAACATAGGATAACAAGCAGCTAGCCGACGGATGTAACCCAGTGCCGCAGCACATTCCAAACCTCTCTCCGTGCATGGCAAAATCACCCTTGTGCCCTTGCGTACGGCGATCGAATTCGCCCTCGCCGCTCATGCCATTTGCTCTTTTAATGTCAAGATGCGGTGATAACGGCCGTCGAGAGGCGGAGAGAATATGATAACTATGTTATCTGTACCGGAGGAGCCCCCGCGCTTCGTGTCACCCACACGCCGTGATAACCCGCGCCGTAAAACATAAGTCAGCATTAGCACACTTCGAGGCTGACGTTTAAAAGTGCGTCGATAGGCTCGTTATCGCCTCATAGCGCATCATTCACTCCCTGCCGACCCATGTAGTACACGAGGGAGCAGACTGTGGGGCACGGGCGTCGAAACCGAACCCCGGCGTAAACGCACTGACGCACCGACGCCGCAACGTAGCGACCCTCTCTTAACGTTGTGCGTCGCTCGTAAGTCACTGTTTTATCTTCCGGTCGCAGGGTCTTCGAGGAGGGGGGGAAGCGCGGCGGTGAAGAAGACTGTGAACTGGGGGAGAAACTTGAACAGAAGGGATAAAGGGTGATAATACGGAGGAGGAACTCGAGATAAAGCCGGAGGGAGGGAGAGAAAGGGAGGGAGGAAGAGAAAGAGAGGGCGAGAGAGAAACTGTCTTGTCTTGAAAGAGTTGCCGATTAACTGCCTAGAAAAAGTAAAAGAAAATGAAGGAGAAAAGCGTGATAAAACGGTAATATTCCCAGCACCATCAAAACGACGGCTCCGTCATTAGCCACCACCACGAACGATAACACAACAAGATAACCGCAACAACTACAAAAAACAAAACCAACCATCGCAATAACAGAAAAAAAACAAAAAAAAAAAACAACTAAGCCCGTTTCCAAACTTCTCCGCCGCCTCCTTCAGGAATGAGAAAGATGCCAGCCCGGTTAAGAAGCGGAGGATGACAGCTCCAGCCGGCAAATACCCGCTCATTTAACTCTCCCGACGTTTAAATATTCTTAAGGTTACCATAGTGACGTGTACAAATAGGATTTTCCCACGGTCGGCAGAAGGAGCGCTTGTGTAAACGCTCAAGCAGGTGAGGGGCAGAGAGGGGGAGGGGAGGGAGGCAGGGAGGGAGGGAGGGGGAGGGAGGGAGGGAGGGAAGGAGTAAAGGAGGGTAAGAAATATGGAAGGAATGGATGAGTGGAGATAATGAAAACGGGGGATGGGGAAATGGTGAGGGGGGAGGAGAGAGAAAACAGAAAGGGGGAGAAAAAGGGACATGGCCAGGAAAAGGGATGGAAGGCAGGGTAGAGAAGGAAAGAGAATGGTAAAGGAGGGGAAGGAAAGGTAGAGAAAAGTATGAAAAAGTATATAAAAAAAAACAAAGGGAAAGGACGAGAAAGCGAATGATAGAAGATAATAGACAGAGATAGAGGGTATTAAGAGAGAGAAAAAAAAAACACATCACTAAACTAATACATCAACCCATAAAAACACAAAACATAAACAACAAAATGATCCTCTTTGAACGGAAGGCGTCGATCTTCCCCCCCTCCCCCTTCCCTCCCCCCTCCCCCCTAATTTCGGCCCAACACAAAAATACAAAAGAAGTCACGGCCCGCGCATTATTATTCACATCTAATCACCTAATCAAATGCCATCGACTTGTAAATCGTTTTCAGCAACGTCGTAAAGCCTGGAGAAGAGAATGGGTGGGAGGGAACTATTGGGGGAGAAGGGGGGGGAGGGGTAAGGAATTGTAATAGCAGGCAGCTGTTGAAGCAAGAACACGAGGTATTGCTCCGGAAGTGATTTTTGCAGTCTAGAAATCGCGGATAACAAAAGATAAAACAATAAAAATATCGGAATAATCTCTCTGAAAAAAAAAAAAAACACTTGGACTTAGATCCGTTTCGACTCGACGCTGCGAAGAGCCATTAGGAGGACGCAAGCTCCCGAGGGCTCTCTGCGGCCGGGAACAATCGCGCCCATCGGGAGCCGCCGGTCCATCAGATAGACACCCCCGGAGTCCTAATATGGCGACAGGGGCACCGGCATCCCGGGTGAGGAGAGGGACACCCAGGGACCTTCCGTGGCTGATCTGGCGCGCGATAGATACATCTCGCGCCCGCTTGCTCGCTCGACCCGCGGGGCAGATCATAACCCTCTCTCTCTTTCTCTTTCTCTTTCTATAACCTTTTGTCTTTTCTCTCTCTCTCTATCCCTCTCTCTTCATTTTTCGTTTTGTATCATTTGTCTTCTCTCTTAATTTCTATTTCTGTTTGTTTCTATCTCTCTCCCTTTCTCTCACTCTCTCTCTCTCTCTCTCTCTCTCTCTCTCTCTCTCTCTCTCTCTCTCTCTCTCTCTCTCTCTCTCTCTCTCTCTCTCTCTCTCTCTAAATAGGGAAAAGGGCGCCGAGTGTAAATCCCTCATTAATCCCCGCGTTTGCTCAGGGATTACACTTATTGTGACACGCCGCACGAAAATTCCAGGGGCCATTTGTGTCAATACCGGAGCAGGATTTTGCGCGATTTAGGCCTACTCACACGTGAATAGGGAGGGGGGTGGGGGAGGAGGGGATGGGTAGGATACGTGGGTGAGGGAGGAGAGAGACAAGGGGGTGGAGGGGAGGAAAGAGGGGGAGAGAGACGAGGGGGTGGAGGGGAGGAAAGAGGGGGGCAGGGACAGTTTGACTGGATCAAGGAAGGGAGGGGGGTAAAGAGAGGAAGGGAGGCGGGCGGGGGGAGAGGGGGGGGTGAGACCTACCGCGCTACAATACCAACTCTCGAAAAACCGGTACAAAAATGTCGATTTTTTTCGTTCCGACTGCACTGTCCGGTCCAGCTGTTCCGTCATCCTCCCTTATCCGGAGACACGAGGCACGCGCACACCCGGCCTTCCCGCCCTCGTGCAGCATCGCGATACTAATGCTTAATGCTCTATTTTTATAATTTTCCTCTATCATAATTTTCCTCTCGCTTTTAATAGAGTGGACTGGATCCTCCATATCCGCGCAGACGAAGTATCATCACCATCACAACCACCACCATCACCACCACCACAACTATCACCATCACCACCACCACCATCACCACCACCACAACTATCACCATCACCACCACCACCATCACCATCACCACAACCATTACAACCACCACAACCATCACAACCACAACCATCACCACCATCACCACCATCACCACCATCACCACCATCACAACCACCACCACCACCATCACAACCATCCCCACCACCACAACCACAACCATCACCACCACCAGAATCAACACCATTTGCAGACTCCGGAGCGAGCGAGAGAGCACAACAGTAGCGCTAATGTTATCGACACCCACAAGGCGACCGAGCAGCTAATAGCGCCTGGTTCTTCCCGAGGCGAGTTCGGGAAGGCGCCGTCGAGAGGGGGACTCCTCCTCCTCGGCAGCTGGTCTTCCTTCCCGCCATCTGCCCCACCTGTGTTCACACGACGATGAGGATGGCGAAGAAGGCGAAGGTGTTGAACAGGGGAGAAAAGAGAGAGAAAGAAAGAGAGAAAGAAAGAGAGAAAGAAAGAAAGAGAGAGAGAGAGAGAGAGAGAGAGAGAGAGAGAGAGAGAGAGAGAGAGAGAGAGAGAGAGAGAGAGAGAGAGAGAGAGAGAGAGAGAGAGAGAGAGAGAGAAAGAGAGAGAAAGAGAGAGAAAGAAAGAAAGAAAGAAAGAAAGAAAGAAAGAAAAATGAAAGAAAAGTAGAAAAAGAAAGATGGAACCAGAATACATAAACAGAGACATATATATATATATATATATATATATATATATATATATATATATATATATATATATATAACACATATATACCTCAAATCGAAGAGACAACCGTCCTCCTCACCTCGACCAGATACATTTTTCCCTCTATCCACTTACACCTACGCCCACCAGACCCGCCAATCTAAAACGGACACGGCATTAGCAGATAGACATCTAACCAGCCCCGTCACATGACCGACTCCGGCCTCTGCTTCGTGTCTCCCGCAACAGCTTTCGGACACGCGACCCAAGGAGGAAATCCCGCTCCCTCTGTCTTCCCGTGGGATTCTTTTTTGAGTTTTAGAGATACTGGATGTTTAGATTCAAATGAGTGAGACGTAGATATGCTCCTTCGACACTAAATGAGCGTGTGGGCGTACTCGGTGAATACATAGTGTATGAGCGTACGTACTGAACAATAAATGGGCGTATGGGCGTACGTGCTGAAGGATAAATGGGCGTATGGGCGTACTTGTTGATCAATAAACGGGTGTATGGCCCCGGTAGATCAACAAAAGGGCGTAATCGTAAAGTAATAAAAAGGGCGTATTCTTATCAAGTCCCACGCGGTACCAGGAAGAAAATTAAAACGACCGAGAGCGACGAAAATAATGACATCAAATAACATCAAGGTAGTAATGGAATATCAATGAGTGATAACAAATAACATAAAGGTAATAACAACGAAAACACGGAACGAAAAAACAGCAGCGATATACAACGATACGGCAAATATTCATCACCGACAATAGCTATAATACAAAACAAGAGTAACAATATGAATATCGAATCAGGGCAAATCACCATCCAATCGCTTCCCCAATCGCCACCTCCCCCCCCGGCAATCCATACCCCCCTCTCCCTCTCCCTCCCCCCCCTACCCCAGAGCACCACGACACGAGCCATCGATTTGAATAAATTTGACACGATGCGGGAGAAAGAGAGAAAGGAAGGAAGGAGGGAGGGAGGGAGGGAGGGAGGGACGGAGGGAGGGAAGGTGGGAGAGGAGGAAAGGAAAGTGGGAAGATAAGAGGGAAGTAGGGAGGGAACTGTGGAAACAAAGACGGGAGGGAAGAAGGGAGAGTGAAAAGGAGGAAGGTAGGGAAGGAGAGAGGGGAGGGAGAGAGGAGGGGTGGGAAATATATATATGGATAAAGAGATAGATAGATAGATAGATGGATAGATACATAGATATTAATAGACAGACACATAAATAAACAGTCAGATAGACAAACAAACAGACTGACAGACAGACAGACAGGGAAACCCGAAAAGCCAATTAGAAAGCGCGCAGAAAGCAAGAAGGGAAGCCGCCCCTCGCGACGCCGTCCCAGCAGGCGCCCGAGGAATCCCATCCACGTACAGCGAGCGCCACTCACTCCCGCCGCCGGTCCTTAATGAAGTACAAAGTCATCGCTGGACGGCGTTCCGGACGGGATTCCTCGGACGTCGAAGTCATCGCGAGACGTCGGGAAAAGCGGGAAAGGGAGGGGAAAAAGAGGGGGGCGAAAGGGGGGAAGGGAGAAATATGAGGGGGGGAGGAAGGAAGAAAGGAAGAAGAGGGGGGGGGGGGGGAGGAATTACCGGTGCGTGCATGCCTAATGTGAATACACATTACAA
>NC_061822.1:38976486-38991486 GCF_019202785.1 Penaeus chinensis | reverse complement strand
AGGAAAGATTTGGCTGTAGCATTTTTTGGCTCCTATTTTAAAAAAGGAGGACAGTTTAATTGGCTCCGCAAAGAAAGGAACCCGCCTGTGCTGCTTGTAGTAATCGAGTTCCGCGTGTCTCTGTGAGTGGACCAATTAAGAGGTTCGAGAGGAGTGCGTATCAAAAGCGAGCTTCAATGGCGCTCGCTTCACAGTGAGTCCTTTCGTGCAGAAGGGAGCTCCATAATGCACTCGGCCGGACTCTCTTTCTTAGGAGTCAGCTCTGTGCTACGCATCGAGAGAAACCGACTCGCACCAAACTCTATTCGTGGGAGGGTTATGGGCCCGCCCGACGAGGTCCGACTGTGCGAAGTGCTTTATGGGCACAACCGGCTTTGGGGCGACGGCTGCCTCTCCCTCTGCCTTTCTTACCCCCCTGCTGGCGAGGGCACGACAGACCCTGGGCATCGAGATAACCCAGAGGGCAATGAAAGCCCAATAAAACATTTGCAACAGTTTGCGAGATTGCAAGAGTCGGTTTGCTCACTCTCAATGTTTTGCATCTCCATCCGGCATCCACCCACTAGCCGGACTATTAGCGTAAATAACCTGCACTATGATGTGTGTCATCGTGACACCGCCGCTACGGCCGGCACCATCATCGCCGGAGCACCTAATTGACTAATTGACATCTTCGTCCCATGCCTGAGGTTCAGAAAGGCCTTGGCGACGCATCCGCCTTTACGATGAGCTAACCCTTTTCACGATCCTAATGCACAATCCATTCACAGACAAATACCTTCCATTCTGCCCTCCCCCCTCTCTCTCTCTCTCTCTCTCTTTCCTAGCTTTTCTCGCTGTCTATCGCGGATTCCCTGCTTCGGGCTTTCTCCTTCCTCCCCGTCGGCTCCCTCCTGACCTGCCAAGCAGCACCAAGGAAATTATCCCGCGTGGGTGCTAATGGAAGCGCTGGAGGTGCCGACGCCGCGGCCATCACTGGAACGAACTCCCGCAACCCGCAATCACCGACGATATAGATGCGGCCCTTTGAAGCATATCGCTCCAACCCCCGGCCGCGACAAGGGCGAAACTCCGCACGCAACAAGCGAGGAATCCGCCCTTCGGGGATGCCCGCCAGGCCACTAAATCCTCGCGTATGAACGGAGTCGGCAAAGGACTGCATGGGTTCCTTGCGGTACTCGCTCCGTTGCTTATTCTATGCCGGGATGATTCATGACTTAATTATAAACCGTACCAGCCTAACACAGCGTTCGGTCCTATATTTACAGCCGGCGGGAAACAAAGGCCGGCGGGAAAGCCGTCTTGCATCGCACATCAGCCGGTATTAATGGAGGTTACACAGAAAAACAATTATGGCAGAGATAAAAGACGAGGAAGACAGACAGACAGAGAGAGAGAGGGGGGGAAGAGAGAGAGAGAGAGAGAGAGAGAGAGAGAGAGAGAGAGAGAGAGAGAGAGAGAGAGAGAGAGAGAGAGAGAGAGAGAGAGAGAGAGAGAGAGGGGGGGGGGGGAAGAGTGAGAAACAGAGACAGGGGGAGAGCGCCAGCCCACAATGGGCCAAGAGAGCAATTATTAAAAACGGTCTACGGCCCTGTAATCGCACGCGCGCCTTCCTATTGAATCTCGTAACGGCTCTCTTGGGAGCTATTTTACCGGCACAAAGAGGGGGAGGGTGGGGGCACATAGGGGGAGGGGGAGAGAGTATGCAATCTGAAGAGCTCATTTAACCACCGATGTAATTTGATGAGGGCTGCAACTAAGCTTATTTGCAAATGTTGCCACTCCATCCCGACAACGGCCCTCCCGCCTACACACAGACCTACATACACCAAACAGACAGTCAGACAGACACACAGACACACACACACACACACACACACACACACACACACACACACACACACACACACACACACACACACACACACACACGCACACACACATACACACACAAATACATAAATAAATACACAAATACAACACAGCCCGCCACACACACCTATCCCTGTCTTAACTCATCGCATGGCCATCTCCTTCGCCGGTGGCCCCTTCTGGCCCTCGCGTCTCCGCAAGGCGCCAAACTCGGGCGACTGTTCACGGGCTACAGCAACACACGGGCCCGCGCACACCCAATGGAATTAACTAAGTGCTTTTATCGATTACAGATCACTCGGATGGTCGGATGCAGGTACACTTCCGTCCGTTGGATATATTTGCATGTGGAGGATATTTTCCCTCTCTCGGAGTCGAAGGATCCGCAAAGACAGAGAAAGATATGGAGGGAGGATATGAGAGAGAAGAAAGAGGGAGGGAGAGAAGGAGGAGAGTGAGGGAGGGGAGAGAAGGAGAGGGAAGAGAAGGAGGAAGGTGAGGGAGGGGAGAGAAGGAGAGGGAAGAGGAGGAGGAGGAGGAGGAGGAGGAGGAGGAGGAGGAGGAGGAGGAGGAGGAGGAGGAGGAGGGGGGGGAGGGGAGGGGAAGGGGGAGGGGGGAGGGGAGGGGAAGGGGGAGGGGGGAGGGGAGGGGAAGGGGGAGGGGGGAGGGGAGGGGAAGGGGGAGGGGGGAGGGGAGGGGAAGGGGGAGGGGGGAGGGGAGGGGAAGGGGGAGGGAGGGAGGAAGGGAGGAAGGGAGGAAAGGAAGGAAGGAGAAGGAGGAGGAGAAGGAGAAGGAGAAGGAGAGGGAGAAGGAGAGAGAGAGAGAGAGAGAGAGAGAGAGAGAGAGAGAGAGAGAGAGAGAGAGAGAGAGAGAGAGAGAGAGAGAGAGAGAGAGAGGTCCTATATTACAATAAAAGCAAAAGAGGAAATGGGTATCAGAAGAGAAAGGGGAAAAGAACGAGGAGTCCTGCAACGCAAACAAGCAAGCGAGCAAGCAAGCAAGCAAACAAACAAACAAACAACCACACACACACACACACACACACACACACACACACACACACACACACACACACACACACACACACACACACACACACACACACACACACCCAACAGGCAAACAGGTAAGCAAGCAAGCGGGAGAGCGAGCGAGTGCATCGGCTTACCAGCATCTCTTTGAGAGGAAAGTTGGCGGCGCGTGGGCCTCGGGGCAATGAGACTTCGGGAGTCCTGTGCAAGTTCTCTGCGACTGGAAATCCTGACGATATGATATGCCCCGTTTAGGATGACCTCGAACAAGCCCGGGGGACAGGTGGCCTCCATCCTATTCGATATCCTCCGTGGCTCGTTCCAGGTCCTACGCGGCCTTGTTGAGCGTTTGAGCGAGATTTAGGAGACCATTTTCCGGGATTTTATTTGTTTTTTTTTCCTGATCGAGATCTCATAAACGCCCGGCTCTCGCGCCATAAGAAACCTATGGGATTCTCCGGTCCTCTTTTTTTACCCAATAAGACTCCTTTCAGATCCTATTAAGCCCTCCAATTGGGACTGCTGTAAGCTTCCTTTGAGGTCCAATAACTCTGGCAGGATGTGTTGCTCTTAACAGACAACGAGCCAGACACGGTAGCAGGCTAAAACGACTCCGCTACCACCAATTAAAGACTCCGAGATGTTCATCCATTCTCCGCCCCCTCCCCCCCTTCCCTGTCGCCCCATCCCTCCTCCCTCTCCCCTCCTACTCCTTCCCTTCATCCTCTTCCCCTTCCCTTCATCCTCTTCCCCTTCCCTTCATTCCTCTTCCCTTTCCTCGTCCTCCCCCACCCCTCTCACCCAGTCTCTTCCCCCCTTTCCTCTCTCTCCCCCATTCTGTTTCTCCTCCCCAAACCCTTCCCTATTGTCTTCCCCCTTTCCCATCCCTCCCCCATTTCCCCCCCTCCCCCATTCTTTCCCCCTCCCCTATCCCTCCCCCTTCTCTCCTCACACCTCATCCCTTCTTCCCCTCCCACCTCTGCCCCCCCCCTCCTCCACTGCCCCCACCCTTCACAGATAAGATCCGAGCGCCTCGCCACAACCCGGATTTATTATCAACAGATCCCGAAACGCCTCGGTAAATTTTAATGCGACGCGAGACCATCCCGATCCCATCAGCCAAGACGAACGGGGCCCATAAGGGTGATTGATTACTAATTACAAGAACTACTCTCTAATGACACCCCCATCAGCCCCTTCGGCGTTCGGCTTCTCTCCTCTCCCCTCTCCCCTCTTTAACCCTTCCCTCCCCCTCTCCCCTCCCTCTTCCTATCTCCCCCTTCACCCCTTCCCCTCCCTCTCCCTGTTGACCCCCTCCTCCCCCTCCCACCCATACCCCCTTATCACCGGGCTGCTTCATCTCCATTGCAAATCAGGTTATTACGACTCCGGATTCCTTTTGCCACTACAGTCCCCGTATCAATAGTTTATAAACAGCTTTTCAATTTACATAATGCATCCTCTTAAAAGGCAATGATGAGGCGGAGGGGGGGGAGGGAAGGGGGGATCCGATGTGACGGAGAGAGAATTATTTTATCCCGCGATGAGTTAACAACGAACGTCGACCTTTAAACACAAATCCCGGACGGAACGAACGTTATCTCTTTATCGGGTCATCGCGTCTATAAAATGGCCGTTTAAGTGAAATAACTGATTATCGGGCGCGATTTAATTATCTCGAATTCGCACCTGGGTTTCGAACGGATTCTTTTCGCACTGTGATTGGACGGAAACGCAAACATATGTTGTTCATATTTGCAGGGTGATAAATAAAGGTTCTCCGGATTAGATGGACGGAAGCTTCACTTTTATAACATCAATGTATTTTAAGGCGAAGATGTCACAACGGATTCGATGAATGTCATAACATTTTATTACTGTGTTAATTAAGTGGCAGAGAAGATACAATGCGCAATACACATCATTTGAGTGGTTAATTTCCGTAAATTGCGCCCTTTTTTACATAAAAATTCATGTAATTCATCATAATAAACTTCTTTTGAACATAGTGTTACATTCTTCACTATAAACTTCTTTTGAACGGTGTTATAATCTTCACCAAACAACTTCTTTTGTACAGAATGTTATATTCTTCAACCTCTTATAATCCAAACACTTCAACACCAGTAAAATTATTTCTGCCAAAACAGACATCACTAAAACCCGTCACAAACACCTCCCCCTCCCCCTCCTCCCCCTCCCCCCCCCCCACACACAGAGGGAGCGCAACACCAAAAGCAAACGTAAACAAACATCTCCATCTCCCCGCCCCCCCCCCCCCCCAGTTGCGGTGTCTTATCCCCCAGCATCATCGCCGTCTCCCTATCTCCCTCGTCCGCCGCCGCAACCGTTCTCAGCTGCGGTCAGCCGTCGGGCGCTCCAAACATCATCCGTCGGGAGGTCATCCGTTTTATGGTTGTCTGTCGCGAGTTTCTCCAGTTTCTCTATTCTCTGTGCGTTTTTTTTTTTTTTTTTTTCTTGTTTATTATCTTCTATTTCATGAATTTCTCATTCTAAAGGGAGAGAGGGGAAAAAAGAAAAAATACAGATAGATAGACATAAAGACAGATAGAAAGATAGATAGACAGATAGATAGATAGATAGATAGATAGATAGATAGATAGAGAGAGAGAGAGTGAGTTGGTATTTGTTGCTGACCACAGGATAACAAAAATGTGCATACAGCAATTGAATAATCAAATAAAGTCGACAGTATCAACGTGGACAAGGAAGTCCCCCCCCCCTCCCCACCCGCCCCACGCGACTCGTGGTGCCAGCCGGGGTGCGGGAAAGGACTAAATCCGATGTGGAAAGGACCCGGGATCGTAACATGAAGGACGGCCTTCATGCCCCCTCATGGCACCACGAGGCGGGCCAAGACGATGAGCTTGGGCGGGGCGGATGAGGCGAGGGCGGAGGACGGGCGTGAGGAGGATGAGGCGGAGGATGACCCTCGGGCCGGCATCGGAGGCCCGGCGAAAGCCTCCCGACCGACCGGAGGCGACCAGCCCTCGGTGGTGACGGCGGGACCACACACGCTCGGCGGGGACGGCCACACAAGCAACAAGTCGAGGCGGCCATAACCCGGTGGGCGTATCAGTGGGTGGGCGGGGAACAAGGCACGACACACGGTTAAGCTCGCACAGGACAGCCGCGTGTGTCACGCCCTCGCCCGAAAGACACAGGCGCACCAAAGGCGACTCCGGAGAGCAAGAAAAGAGAAAGTAAAACGAAAAGTATAATGGGATTTTAAAAGAGTTCTTATAGAGTTATAATCCGAGATACAGGCACGGTCGAGTGCAACACTGCAACCGTTAGGCAGCGAAGCGAGAGAGAGAAAAAAAAAGGGGCACATAACAATCTAAGCTCATTTACTTAATCCTTTTTGCACGAGACCATAAATTTCGCAGCAAAACCCTCACACGGATGACAAGTCGCGCGGCCGCCAAATAACGGGTTAGCCTCGCCGTGCGCCGCCGCCGCCGCCGCAGATGCAGCGGCGCGCCCTCCGTCTCCCGCATGACCCTAACCGTGCCAACAATCTTCGCCGATATTTCCGCAGACGAAGAGAACAGCCTCGCCGCCGACCCGCAGCAGCGCATTTCCATTCGGCTTCCCGGGGGCGGAGCGGCAGCGAGAGCGCGGCCCCAGAGCATTCAGCCATTATTGCGTTAGGAGAGCACGGCGTGGCGACCGCAGCACCGCGGCCTCGCCTCCATTAGTAGTTGATTATTTTCCCGCGGTAATATGACTGGTGACGTGCGTGTCCCCTGCAGCAGGTGACGGTCAGGTATTACAAGCACTCTCCGCCGCTGCAGCAGTGTCAGGGCCGCCCCCCTCCAGCCCCACCACGCGCGCCCGCTGACACCTCGGCCGAAAAAAGGTCCCGCTACATCTGTGCAGTGACCAAAACACGCCGGTATTTATCGGCCGTTCAACATTCCGAAATGACAAAAGCGGATCATGAAATATCTCTTTAGGCACAATAGCACACCTCCCCCCCCCCAATCCCCCGCTGCTTCCCCCTGTGCAAACACGAAATAGCACCTTTGTAGCTATTCACCCGGGCGGCTGCTGGCAGGGGGAGAAGAGCCGTACATCAAGTCAGGCCTTTCTGGAGCGGCCCCAAAGACACCATTCAGTGCCCCGAATGCCCCCGCATGGCAGAGGCGTCTATAAAGGGGAGGGCAGAGGGGGAGAACTCGCTTAAGGAACGTTTTGCTCATGCTCTTACAAATGTACCTGAATAATCTGCATGATAATCCGAGCGTGGGGCGGGGGGGTGGGGGGATGGGCAGCGCTGGGTACACTCTTTGACAGACAGGCAGTAAACTCCCACCAGAAAATATGAAAAGAGGGAGGGGGTGTGGAAGGGAGGGAGGGAGGGAGGAAAAGGGGAAAGGAGGGAGGGCAGGCAGGGAGGATGGAAGCTTTAGGGGACTAGGGAAAGGAGGGGGTGGCAGGGGAGGTGGAAGGATAAGGGGAAGGACTAGGGAAGGGAGGGGAGGGGGGAGGGAAGAGGCGGGGGGAGGGAATAGACAGGGAGAGGGAAGAGGCAGGGAGAGGGAAGAGGCAGGGGGAGGGACAGCAGAAGGGAGGGAACCAAAGGCATGTTGGCTACCCCCATTCAAGCCCAGGGTAGCCAGCGTGTACACCGCCATGAAGAATACACCGACAAGAAAAAGTGGCGCATAAAAGGCATTTTATGAACCACTCGTCCCTCTTCTTTTTGATAATGAGAGGATTAAATGCATCAAGCCCATAAGATTATCTTGATCCCAGAGTTGATATCGTATGAATCTTTTTTCCCCTCTCCGTCTTACAATCTCGTTAATTTGTGGATGAATATAACATTACCCCGATGAAGCGCCTCACAAAAAGGAGGTAAATAACTCACGTGATACCCCGATACTCCGAACCCTGGAGGAGGGGGGGTGGAGGTAAGTGGGGGGGGGGACCATCCCTACCGAAGGCGATGGATGTTTATCGTTGTTCGTGCGTCCTGACGTAGGTTAACGAACGATACGATCAGCACGTTAATGAAGAAGCCGCCGCGTGAGACAAGCACGAGGGTGTTCCTTCGGCGGCAAGATCCTTGGGGTACGCACGCACTCGAGACGCACTCAATAATCGAGGGTTTTTTTCACGCGTGCACGAAAGCGCGTATACATTCAATAGAGATAGACAGATAGAGATAGAGAGAGAGAGAGGGAGAGAGGGAGAGAGAGAGAGAGAGAGAGAGAGAGAGAGAGAGAGAGAGAGAGAGAGAGAGAGAGAGAGAGAGAGAGTGAGTGAGTGAGTGAGTGAGTGAGTGAGTGAGTGAGTGAGTGAGTGAATGTTGAAGTGAGTGAATGTTGGAGTGAGTGAATGTTGAAGTGAGTGAGTCGGTCAGTGAGTGAGTGAGTGAGTGAGTGAGGGAGCACAATGTCATTCCAGGAATAATAGCACCTGACTCAAGTAAACATACACACAGATAAATAAAGTGCCATACCGATTAACGAGACAAATAACATCAGTGAAGACAAAAAACAATATCAAAAGAATAATAACGAATATAATAACAACCACAATAATAATAAGTCAAGAAAAAATCCAAGTAAAGTCGACCACCTGCTCCTCCCAGCCTCTCCCGATCGCCTGCTCTTCTCGTTCTCAGATCTCGAGGTAATTAAAAACAAACTAGTTTCCCCGATAGCATCGATAAGCCACGGCCAGCTCACCACTAGGTTATCCCCCCCCCCCTCTTCCCCGCCCGAAAAAAAAAGCGAGAGAGAAAACCGCAAGTTGTGATAAAAAGGTTTGTCTCTGGAACGAAAGTCGGAAAAAAAGAGAAGAAAGAGAAAAAAATCTGGACGTCATGTTCTTTTTATAGACACACCGAAAGTCACGTGATGTGACGTCACACTCGGGTCCTTTATACCTTGAGTTACATTTTTCTTTCTCTTTCTTTTTTATTTTCACTTGAAGGAAAATGTTGGGTGTTTTGAGGCTTTTGCTTTGTTATCGTCTATTTTTTTACGTAACATCGCCACTGTTATTCTTACTGTGAGTATCACTATCTTACCACAATTGCCTTTATTCTATTGATTATCCTATTACACCCCCTTACCCCCTCCCTATCCAAATTCCATCCCCTCCCCCCTGAAGAACGCCTTCCCCACCCCACCCACCCATCCAACCCGCCTCCCACCCGCGACCGCCCGCGCTGGCTCCCCACCGCCCGCCCCGCCGCCCGCCCGCCCTTTTTCTCTTTGGCATTCGGGCCTCGCAACGCCTCATTCTCATCGCTTACAGCCCAGTTCCCCGCGAGCGCCCCGGCCCCATAACGACGTAAGTGGCTCAGCCTTTGATTGCCAGACGAGCCGTGGAGTCCATCAGGCAAGCCAAACCGCCAATCAGGGATCCCATCAGACTATCGGTAAGTCAATTGTCAACTTGTTAACCCAAAAGCTGTTCCTATCAGATGGGCTGCCGCTCGCCCGGAAACCGAACCTTGGGTCGCACAAGGGGGAAATCGAGGGAAAATGTCCTCGACTTGTGTATAGCCCTTTTTCCCCCTACGCCAAAGCCAGGGCCAAAAGTTGGCCAATTTCCGAGCCTCATTTGGAGTGGGATCTGCCGCGATCTGCGAAAGGAGAGCCGGCAGATCCTTGGTCCGTGACAGTGGGCTGATGCGCCCTCCGCGATTCGGGATTAGCTTCATCCAGCCCCGCGATGGACGACTGGACCGGCGAGGACGGGGCTCTTCGCAGGCCGCTTTGGCTCTCCGGACACGCCGCCGAGCGCGACAATAACGCCAGTCCAGTCGCAAAATCGCTCGTCCCTAATCCTAAGTGATGACTCTCAGTTTGAGTCACAGGCGCAAAGCACGCCCAGAAACAGCTCCTTTGTGTCTGCGGTGTCCTAACCCTACAAACAAACACCGTGCGTACGTCTGCACTCCTTTCTAATCCCCTTCTACCAAAAACTACCCGTCTGCAGTCCAGCCAAGTTCTTCCTCGCGCCCTCAGACGCTCGCCAGGCCCTCGAGGGGCCGCGTCGACTCCAAGGAACCGCAGGAACAACGCAGACGTCGAGAGTCTCGTTAGCCCCATTGTCTCGGTCGGCAATTAATGTTTTCCACTTGTCTCGGCCTTTGTACGGCAGCCCGTGCACCACCACTGGCCCACTTTACTCGTAATAAATGATAGTACGAGCCCGCGCGCTCATATGACACCGCGGGTAATGTGGCTTCTTGCCTTTGCATTTCTTTTATCTGCAGGTGTCAGTTCCTTTCTCTCCTGTACGTATATCCAGAGCCCCAAACGTGCGCTCGAAGCCACTGTACACGTCTCTAAGACATGCGTGCATGTCCATGTGCGCCGACCCTAACAAATTCTGCAGTACAGCCCAGCTACACCCGAAAACTGTGTACTGGGCGTGGTGGCGCAACAGAGGCGAGGAGGTACACGAGCATCGTGTATCGCCTACGCTCGAGATAAACCTCCAAAGCTCCCGGTGATTTTAATTACTGGCCCTGTTACGGCGACTCGTAAAGCTAGGAAGCATGATTCCCGCGTTTCACCGGCGCTCTCGCTCTCGCTCTTTCTCTCTTTCTCCCCCCCCCCCTCTCTCTCTCTCTCTCTCTCTCTCTCTCTCTCTCTCTCTCTCTCTCTCTCTCTCTCTCTCTCTCTCTCTCTCTCTCTCTCTCTCTCTCTTCGGTCCATCTGGCCAACTTAGCGCAACTTATCCCGCCATCCCCCGAGAGCTGGAAGGTATTAATAAAAATCGCAAAATAAAACAGGCAGCGCCCGGTTTATATTTGGCATCATGAATAACTAATGAAAGCCTTTTTGGCGCAGCAACAAATCCGGTGAAAGTTTCAAATCAACTTATCGCAGCGGCCTGATGGCCAATCCCCGGCGCGGCTGATGAATATGGTACGAGTTCCCATCAAAATACTGTTGCATGCGCTGTCGAAATCTTTTCCAGCCAGGTGCAAGCAGGCGAGCTCAGCACTGATCCCAATGTACCCAAGACCCGGTACTTGTTATTCCTGATGCTGCAACTTGCAAAAATGCCTCGGCTGCTCCCTCGGCTCGGCGCTCGGCTGTTGCTTCCGGCTTTCGCGTCGTTAATGATTGAGCAGAAATTACTTCCCATTTCGTCGCGCAGGAAACGAACGCGCTCAATCTCGTTCTCTTCAGAAAAAAATCTAAATCAAATACAAAGTTTATATTAAAGTAATGATTTAACTATGTTTTATTTAAAAACATTTTACACGACTGTTTTATTTAAAAACATTTTACACGACTTTAAGGGGCAGATCTCTAACAAAATTATTTTAGAGCGTGCCAGATGAATTCGCTTTTCACACCTGGCTCAGTCGCATACATTATGAAGTACTGTTGTGCCTCTACACCCCCTCCCTTCCTCCCTCTCCTCACTCTTTATCCATAACCTCCCTTCCTCTCTCATCCTCCTCCCTCCTCTCCCATACCTTATCCCTGCCCCCCCCCCCCCCCCCAACCCATCCCTCACCCGCGAGCGCATTACTCCGGCAACGAGCGCGCCCGTCCGGAGGGCTCCAGCAGGAGGAGGGACTGTCAAACTTCCCCAACCCATCTTCCACCCCTTGGCCTCCTGCGCCCTCTTGCTTGGCACTGCGGACATTCAGTGCCAAAGTTCACGACACTTCCACCCCGCGGGCGAGCCACCAAACGGCACCTTGTTTCCCTTCCCTCCCTACCCCCCAACTCCAGCCCCTACCCCTTCTATTTCTCCCTCTCCCTCTCTTCCCCTTCTCCCTTTCCCTAGCTCTCCCAAAAACCCCGCCTGCAAACCGAAGGAGCTTGTAATACCTGCACGACCTATGAATGAGATCGCCGAAAGGACTTTTAATATGCAAATGTCGGGATATACGTCTTTTTTTCGCACGACCCTTCCCCGTCGCAAGAACCTCTCACAATGCCTTCGATGGATCCGAATCGAGCTTTCCTCACCTCTTATTACCCCTTTAATGATTCATTCTCTCTCTCTCTCTCTCTCTCTCTCTCTCTCTCTCTCTCTCTCTCTCTCTCTCTCTCTCTCTCTCTCTCTCTCTCTCTCTCTCTCTCTTTCAATTCCCCTCCCCCTCCTTCTTTCCCTCTCCCTCCCCCTTCCCTCTTTTCAACCCCCTCCCCCTCCTTCTTTCCCTCCCCCTTCCCTCTTTCTAACCCCCTCCCCCTCCGCTCAGAGATCGCAATCGCCGCGCGCCGCCTTTCGCAACGTCACAATGCGCGTGACAAACAGGACCCTCGCCTGTCCTGCTCTCCCGGGAATGTCCTCCCGATCCTTGGCATCCTTCTTCTCGACTTACAAATAACAGCTGGAGGGCCCGGTAACTGATGGCTCATCGGACATAATAATGGCGGCATATTTCACGCAATCGCCTCTGCAAGTCAGCGCGCTGCAGACTCCACTGCCGGATGCCGATTTTCTTTTGTTCCAAAGTTTTCTGTTCTTATCACCGACTCTTTTCTTATTTTATCTTTTTTTTTTTCTTTTTTTTTCTTTTTTTTTCTTTTAGGGGCGCCTTTGGAGTGGCGGTATTGTACGTTGTTAAGTTGTTTGCGCGTCTGTTTGTTATTTTTTTTAATGTTTACTTTACATTTACATTAGTGTCCTCGTTTGAATATGCATTGCTATGTTGTTTCTTGTGTGTAGGGGGAGGATGCGTGCATGGAGTGGGTCTACTGTATCTCGATTATTCTAAATTCTCTCCTCTTCTTAGTTTCAGATATAAACCATCCCTCTCCTCCCCTCCCCTCTCACCTCTCCTCTCTCCCCCTCCCCTCCTCTCTCCTCTCTCTATTCCCCTCTCCTCTCTCCCCCTCTTCTCTCCTCTTCCCCTCTCCTTTCTCCCCCTCTTCTCTCCTCCTCCCCTCTCCTCTCACTCCCTCCCCTGTCCTCTCTCTCTCTCCCTCTCCTCTCCTCTCCTCTCCTCTCCTCTCCTCTCCTCTCCTCTCCTCTCCTCTCCTCTCCTCTCCTCTCCTCTTCTCTTCTCTTCTCTTCTCTTCGTTTCTCTTCGTTTCTCTTCGTTTCTCTTCGTTTCTCTTCTCTTCTCTTCTCTTCTCTTCTCTTCTCTTCTCTTCTCTTCTCTTCTCTTCTCTTCTCTTCTCTTCTCTTCTCTTCTCTTCTCTTCTCTTCTCTTCTCTTCTCTTCTCTTCTCTTCTCTTCTCTTCTCTTCTCTTCTCTCCTCTCCTCTCCTCTTCCCCTTCCCCCTCCCTCCCTCACTTCTCCGTACCGAGTCGACAGGTCTTCCCTCTTCGTTCGCGCCGCCCTTTTTTCGCCTCCTGCAGCCACTTTGTGTCAGTTCGGAGTCCATTACTCCGCCGGCTACCTATTACATGCGACTCATAAATCCCCACAAGTAAACTCTTCCTCGCACTCACCCGAGTCTGTTTCTCTGTGTCTCTGTCTCCCCCTCTCGTCCGGTTATTCCCGTTCTTCTATCTTATCTATTCGTCTAATTTCTGACATTTATTGGTTTATCTCTCTATCTCTTCCTCGTCGTCCTATCCCACCCTCGCATCTTCGCTCATTTCCTCTTTCTCGCTTTCCATCTCCCAGTCTCATCTCCCTTCCACTCCCTCTGATTTGTTACCGATCTCCCCTCTCCCTCTCCTATTTTCCTTCTCTTTCCCCCATTCAATCATCCCCTCTCCCACTCCCGTCTTCGTTCCCCCCCACCCCCCACCCCACCCTATTATGCTTTCCTCCTCTCCCAACCTCGTATCTTCCCCTCCCCTCCCTACTACCCTTCATCCTTCCCACCTCCCTTCCTCCCCCTCCCCTCCCCACCTACCTTCCAGCCCCTCCACGCCTCCCTTCCCCCTCCCCCTCCCTGCCCCCCCCTCCCCCACTCGAGCCCCGCCAAGGCCTCTTCAGCCTGCTCCTCACGACACTCCAGTCAACTTTACACTCCACCAGTTACACTTAGCCACCTCGGGCTTTTTCACGGCGACACTTCACGCTGCGGCGGCGTCGTCCCTCGAGCTGAAGGGAGCGCCGAGACGTCTGCTGCGGCTGCGAGGCTGTTCTTGTTATCGTTATTGTCCTTGTTTTACATCTACCGTTATTAGGCCTATTATTATTATTATCATTAAAATCATCAGCATTATTATTATTACTATAATTATCATCATCATTAATATGTTATCGTTACCGTTGCAGTACCGTTATTATCATCATTATCATGATACCCATATTGTTATATTAGTAGTATTGCAGTTATCAACGTTACTCTGACTTTTACACAATTTATAATAAAACTTATTAGGTTAAGAATATCAAGACCGTTACCTTTGTTTTCCTATTATTAAAATTTCTGTTCATTACTAATGCATTTAACTAAATTTATAAATCATATTCCTTTACCGCCCCCCCCCCCCCAACTATTTCCACAGCATCATCATCCATAATCATCGCATATTCATTTCCATATAATTACCTCAATTTTCATTCCCATCAATGACGTCATTTTATGTTAAATATTCAGTCAAATACAGTAAAGGATTTTCTCCCCTTTTTAGTTTATTCCTCCTCTTACTCCCCCATCCCCTTCCACCTCCTCCACCCCTTCTACATCATCTCCCTCCCTCTCAGTTTTCATCCATTTCTACCTCTAGCTCTTTTCCTCCGTCGCCTCCTTCTCGTCCATCTCCACTCCTGTCTTCGCCTTCGCCTTCGTCTTCCTCTACCTCCACTTCCACCTTTCCATCCACCTCCACCTTGCCTTGGCGCGCCGTAACGCCGTAAGAGCCTCGGCGGCCGAAGCGGCGGCGGCGGCGGCGTCGCATCCTCCCCCCCGCCCTCGCTTCGCACTCTCTCCCGGGTCCTTCTTCCACTCTCTACGGCAACCACGGGGCGGCTGCATGCATAATAAATGAGGCAAGATAAACTGACAATGTCCGAGTCTTGTTGCATTTCTGTCTCTCTCTCTCTTACAAACCCGCCCGCAAGGTTCCAAGAGGCGGGGTTGAAGGGGGAGGCGGGGGCGGGGAGTGGGAGGGGGAGGGGGAGGGGACTAGCGGCGCCCTTGGCTGGAATAAGTACCTGTTGGTATTTTACTTGAGGG
>NC_061822.1:38968986-38971486 GCF_019202785.1 Penaeus chinensis | reverse complement strand
AAAGCCGTATTTTAAAGCCGCAGAACCATAATCACGGGCAATAACGATCCCTCACGAGGTTACGTCATAATCCTGTGGGGTTGTTCTTCATCAAAAAGACCTGTGGGTTGTTCCGCCGTTCCCTCCTCCAGATGTTCTCGAGCGTTGTTCAGCGGCGTACTGCACACGCTCGCCATCCCCTCCACGCCAACATGTACCCCACACGACCTAAAATCCCCCATGATCGTACACGGGGACACACAATACCCGTTAACAACTCGGATCCATCGCCATACGCTGACCCTCCGCATCTTTCGTCTCTGCAGTGACACCCAAGAGCCTCCTCATCACCCCTCATCACAGCCGCTCTACCCATGAGGAAGTGATGTCATTATCACCACCCATAGAAGGGCTCTCGAACCACATGCAGTTGGATGTTCTCACAATCCTGAAGGATGAGCGGAAGATATGGAGAGGGATATTTTCGCTCGCAGGGGATAGACGTCCCTTTCCGGAACCTAAGTGCATAGAAGGCTGAGAAATTAGGTTCGTTCTCTCTCAGTTGTTCGACTTTCCTTGCTTTTCTCGATTTAATGGCTTTACCCTTGTACATGTACACTCACACATATGCGCGCGCGCGCACACACACACATATAACAAATATGCTAGCCCGTTCTCTGCTCTGGCCTTTCCCTGTGGTCGTTTCTTCATCGGGAAGCCCTTCACATCTCTCCCTCCGCCTCCGTTCCTCCTCCCAGGCACCCTTCCCCGGGGAAGCGAGGAGCAAGGGGGGAGCCAGGTAGCCCCGTCTCCCCAGTCCATTCATCAGGCCGGTGTGCGCCCAGCCTGCCCAGTCCCCGCCTTCCACAAACCCGTCATCATAAATAGTTACCCGTTTTAATCAGGCCTCCGGGAAGGCAGTGGTGACTTGAGGTTGGTGCAGTGTGTGCGAGGCCGACCTCCGCTCGTCGGCGTCGGCCCGTTTCAAGCTGCTCTGCACAAGGAATTCATTGTCTTGTTTTCTTGCTCTGGACACTCGTAATGCCCTAATTTGTGGCCTGTTTCCAGAAGCAGGGAAAGGACGTAGGGGCTTATGAAAACGAAGGGTTAGACGCACATGCATTCAATGCTAGGCATCTCAGCAACTTCCTTGGTCGAGAGTAAGGTGAATCAACCAACATCTTTACCCATAAAAAATATATACTGAGAGAGAGGGAGCAACCGAAAGCCAGTGCAACCAAAGAACTGGCCCCTTCAACCCGGACACTGGCCGAGTCACGGCTCCGTCAGGCTCATTAATATTCTTCCCCGCCAAGTGTTCATCACAGAGACGTTGTAATTTAAACTCGACGTCGGCGTAGAAAAAAATCCGACCGCGCATAAATCACGCCGAATGTATGGAGGAAGGATGTTATGCAAAACGCCTATCATCTCCGCCCAATAATCGACAGTTATGCAAAAGGCCCATCGCGAATTATGCCCTTCCACATTATCATCGAATTATGCACTTTCTCCCTTTGTTAACCCGGAGGTGCGCAGGGTTCAGCTCCGTGCATTCAGAATCAATAATTTGCAACGTTTTGTGCATGTCACCCCGGTTCGCACTACCACCGCCCTCCTGCGTTTCTCACGGTTTATTTTCATTGAACAAGAAGTCTGAACACGGCGCTGGAGTTCACTGGCGGGATGGGGTTCAGCCCCCGTTTCCCCGCCTCTGACTGACTCACTGCCGCTGACTGCCTCGCTCCATTACCTGTCCGATTACGATCACGCTCGCCCCGTCTTCTTATCGGGCGCGCGATCGGCTGTTCCGGGCATCGCTCATACGGGGCGGGGATTACCATAACAATCGTATGTAGGCCTCTCTCTCCCGGCGGAGGCGCTCCATGCTCAGCGCGCCATCGCCCCGCCATTATTCGGTATCTATCCGCCTTTCTTACAGTGCGCCGTAAATGTAGCTGCCCCCCTTTCACCCTCGACCCCCTCCTCTCTGCCCTGCCTCCTGCCCCGTCATCCGCCCCCCATGACCTACCTCTCGTTCCATCAGCCCTTCCTCCTCCCCTCTGCCTACCCCTCCCCCTGCCGCAGGATAATACATCAGTCGTCTCATTAATGCAAAAACCTTGCTTGCCGTGATCATCATCTGGGGGTTCACTGGAAGGTGCAAACTGGGGGAAGGGGAAGGAGAAGGGGAAGGGGAGGGGGAGAAGGAGAAGAAGGAGAAGGAGAAGGAGAAGGAGAAAGAGGAAGGGGAAGGGGAAGGGGAAGGGGAAGGGGAAGGGGAAGGGGAAGGGGAAGGAGATGGGGAGGAGAAGGGGAAGAGGGGAGAAGGAGCTGAGGTCATTGCCGGGGTCCACGGAGTCATGGTCCGAAGCTTACGAAGGGGAAGGGAAAAGAAAAAAAGGGAAGTAACAATTGTTGGGAAAACAGGTGTAGGGATAAAGATACAAAAGGTAAATAAAAAGAACGAAAAGAGGAAATGGAAATGAGACCAAAAGAGAAAGTGAGACGCCACGAAGAA
>NC_061822.1:38961486-38963986 GCF_019202785.1 Penaeus chinensis | reverse complement strand
AATCATCTTCAAAAAGTCATATTGATGCAGCGTCAAGGAGGGAGGGGGGGGGAGAGAGGGAGGGAGTCAGAGGGGGGGAGGGAGGGAAAGGAGGTAGGGAGGGAGGGAGAGCGAGAAAAATGAGAAGAGACATGGGCGAGACATGATGGAATTGAAAAAGAGGGGAAAAAGCAAAAAGAGTGTGAAAAAGGCAAGAGCAACACCCCCCCCACCCCCAAGGGCCACATCTCCAGCCACCTCCCACTCGTCCGCACCTCCCACTCCCTCCCCCTCCCCCCGCCCAGCCCCCGCCCGTCGACCTGCCAAAGCTGTAGCTCACACCGCTGGAGGCTCCACCCGCGTCCTCGCCGCCGCCGCCATCATCATAATCACAGCCTCGCCAGGCCTATTTACATACAAAAGCCAGACACGTCCACCTCTACACAGTTATGTGGCGCTGCTGCTGCTGCCACCGCCGCCGCAAACCCGTCCTGCGCGCCGCTTTCCTCTCCACTCGAGGACGTTCGACGGCGTCCCGAGTGTCTGAGGAGGAGCTAACAATGCCTGCTCCTGGCGCCACGAACACGCGCTGCCACCGAGGTTTCTAGTGACGAAGGCGCTGATGGATCAATCGATGGCGACCTCCAAGGTTTCCCGGTCTGGTGGGCACGACGGCCGATTTCTTGCATTTTTTATTATCATTTATGCGATTCATTCACGTTTGTTAAGAGCCTGCCATCATGCTGTGACGTATCCTCCGCACTTCAGTTGGGTTAATATTATCTTCCAAGCCTACATATCATTTTCGTTTTCGTATTTCTATTTCTAGTTTCCGATCGCCACCTTTTCCTCGTTTTCTTTTGTCTTTTATCGCGCCTTCCACTTTCCTCGCTCTCGATTTGCTTCAACATTTCACTTACTCTCCCTCCTCCACATTCTCCTTCGCCCCCATTTTCCTTCCCCGTCTCCACTGGCCTCAAAACTATCCCTTCTCTGCCTCTCTCCTTCTCGCTCACTTTCACCGTTCCTCTTTTCGCCTCCTTCTCTTTCTTCCCCCGTTTCTGTTCCTATCTTCGCCCGCCTTCTCCTCTCCCTACCTCTCGTTCTTCCTTTTCCCTAGATCTCCAGTCTTTTTTTCATTTCCCTTTCTTCATCCTCACTCTTCCTTTCCTTTCATCTCTCCCTCTCCCTATCCCTCTCTCCTTTCCTCTCATTCCACTCCACTCTCTCCCTCCTCACTCCCTCCCTCTCTCGTCCCAGCCCGCTCCTTCGCTTCCCCTCACTCCCTCTCCCCCTTCCCCTCATTCCACATCTCCTTTCCAATCATTTACATCTCCCCTTCCCCTTATTCTACCTCTCCCTTCCCTTCATTCCACCCTTTGCTTCCTTTCATTCCCTCTCTCCCTTCCACTCATTCCCTCTCTCCTTTCCCCTCATTCCCTCTCTCCCTTCCACTCATTCCCTCTCTCCTTTCCCCTCATTCCCTCTCTCCCTTCCACTCATTCCTTCTCTCCTTTCCCCTCATTCCCTCTCTCCCTTCCCCTCATCCCCCCGCGCCGAACCAGCCAATCTCGCGCCGGAAGCCAGAGCGAGTGAGAAAGGCAACAGTAAACTCGCCGCCGTGAGCTCTCCTCGTCCATATATTTCGAAGCACCAATGAGATCTGCGTCTGAATCTCGGCGTCGTGGAAGGCGAGGAGGAGGAAAAAAGGGTTGATGAAGGAGGGAGGGAGAGAGAGATAGGAGAAGGGGAGAGGGGAAGGAAAATGTGGGGTGATTTAAAGGGTGGGGGAGAACGAAGGGAGAAAAGGAGGAAGGGAGGGAGGGAGGGAAGGGTGAATGGAAGGAAGGAAGGAAAGAAGGAAGGAAGGAAGGAAGGAAGGAAGGAAGGAAGGAAGGAAGGAAGGAAGGAAGGAAGGAAGGAAGGAAGGAAGGAAGGAAGGAAGGAAGGAAGAAAGGAAGGAAGGGAGAGGAGAGAGGAAGGAGGAGGGGAGGAACATGAAAGTAGGAAAGAAGGAGAAGAAGGAACACAACTTGAAGAGGGAGATAAAGGAGACAAAGAGGAGAAGGAAGAAAGGAGGAGATACAGGAGGGAAATGATGGGGATAAAGAAAGAAGAGAGAAGAACCGGGGATCGGGAGCCAGGGTGGGGGGGGGGGGCGTGAAAGTGAAATGGAGCGACATAAATTAGGGTAATGTGTGAAGTACTTTGTGTTGTGAAGGAGTAGATGGGAGAGATAGGATAAGAGGAGAGAGGAGGGGCAAGGACGAGAAAGACGGAGATGGGGTATAGATGGCGTCAGATACATCAGGTCTGGAGAGATGCCGACGAAATGGAAGAAAAACGAAAAGGAGAGAACGAAACGAAATTGGGGGGAGGGGGGGGGGGGTGGAGCTAGTGTGAGGCGAGTGGAGGAACACGGGATCAGCGATGGATCATCCACAGCCACAGCGCGGCCGCAGCCAGTAATAATATACGGCTTATCACGGCTTCAGCCTGGGGTCCATCACGCTCGACGAGA
>NC_061822.1:38941486-38956486 GCF_019202785.1 Penaeus chinensis | reverse complement strand
TATGCGCTTTAATAAACAGTCCATCCTACACGTACGTGTGATGTACATGCCAAAGAGGGCAAAGGATGTAATTAGTTAATAGCACGATGACACTTCAGAGCAAAAACAAAAAATGAATGAAGAAAAATGGCTACTAACCGAATCAAAACCGCATTTGTCAACAAGTCCATCCCTCCAGGTCCCCCCCTCCCCTCTCCCCTCCCCACCCTCCAACCATACATGTACGAGGGTGGCGGCGGTGGTAATGATGTAACGAAGGCCATAATTATAAGGTCTCCCACGACGCCAGGTAAAACCATTTGTGTCCGCCATTAATTTGCCGCCCGAGTCTCGCCGCGTTCCCCGCCCGCCTCCAGGTGTGACTCGCGCCGCCTCGGACAACCGCGCTCGGGAGAGGTTCCTTCGCTTTTCGCTCTCCCCCATAATCAGGGGGGGAGCTCTCTCTCTCTCTCTCTCTCTCTCTCTCTCTCTCTCTCTCTCTCTCTCTCTCTCTCTCTCTCTCTCTCTCTCTCTCTCTCTCTCTCTCTCTCTTTCTCTTTCTCTCTCTCTTTCGAAAATGGCGCCCACTATCGCATCGTCGAATCAGGCGAAGGCGAAGCCTTGTCGCTCTTGATGCTTCAAGGTGATTAATGAGTCGCTCGCGCCTCCATCTGGAAATGGACAATCATTACCTGGCTAATTTGCCTCGCGCTTAAATAGGAAATGTGCGACAACACATGCTTTTCTCGATGACAGCTGTTTGTATACTTAGCGACCGACCGCCATCCTCTCTCTCTCTCTCTCTTTCTCTCTCTCTCTCTCTCTCTCTCTCTCTCTCTCTCTCTCTCTCTCTCTCTCTCTCTCTCTCTCTCTCTCTCTCTCTCTCTCTCTCTCTCTCTCTCTCTTCCTCCTCCTCCTTCTCCTCTCGTCACTATTCTCTCTCTCACTTCTTTCTCCTTTCTCCTCTTCTGGCCACTACTCTCTCTCTCTCTTTCCCTATCCCTTTCTCACTCTCCCCCTCAAGTAAACGACGAAGCAAGTTCTTCCGCGCATTTCCCGCGGTGTTATCAAAGATCTCCTCCCGGGGCTGTTTCTTAGATGCAGACGAGGCAGAAGGGAGTGGAGATTTCGTCCCCCTACTGCGTGCGTGACTGGGACTAAACACCAGTAAGGACGAGGGTGCCTAGAAAGGGCATTTTCAGCCGGTTTCCACGCCGCTCGTCTTCTGCTTCGACTAATTCGCTCTGTCTCTCTGTCTCTGTCTCCCTCTTTCCCTCTCTCTCTCTCTCTATCTCTCTCTTTCTGTCTCTCTCTCTCTCTCTCTTTCTCTCTCTCTCTCTCTCTCTCTCTCTCTCTCTCTCTCTCTCTCTCTCTCTCTCTCTCTCTCTCTCTCTCTCTCTCTCTCTCTATCTCCCTCTTTCTCATTCCTTTTCTTTCACCTCTATCCTTACTTCCCACGTTTCTACAACTGCCTCTTTCGCCAAGATTCTGAACAGACGAGTTAAGCTAAAAGAGACCAAAGCAACCAACTCGGTATACCATTTACGAACCCGCTGTTCTTCCTCGCGCCTAAATAGCACCTTCGCATCATTTCCGACATCTCTCCCCAACCATACACCATACAACCCTGTATCCCATAACCGCACCACGAGAATGCGACCCTGATATAGAGCCCATAGCAGTTATGGTAGTTATAGCAGCGGCCCTCTCTCGCGCCGCCTCCGGGAATAATGGCAGATCCAAGACTACGAGGGGTGGGAGGGGGGGGGGGTACGAAGAGGCCAGGGCTACGAGGAGGCTAGGCTACGAGTTGGAGAGGAGCTGGGTCTACAAGGGGGGGAGGGGAGGCACGAAGAGTCTGGGGCTATAAGGGTAGGATGCTATGAAGAGCTGGGACTACAAATGGGGCTGGGGCTACGCAGAGGCTGAGGCTACGATGAGGCGAGGCTACGACGGTAAACAACCACGGGTCTTTACGCCTCTCCGCGCGGTGACTTACGACCCGTGATTAAGCGGGAAACAATAAAATATATCACTATATTTTCCCCCATTATGTGGTCCACGCCCTCGCTGTTTCCGAGGGTTGTCGCGGCGATATCAAAGGAGATTGGGCGGTCGTTTCAAGTCCATTTTCTCACTCTTTCTTTCTCTCTTTATCTCTTTTATTTTTCTTTCATTCCTCGCTCTCTCTCTCTCTCTCTCTCTCTCTCTCTCTCTCTCTCTCTCTCTCTCTCTCTCTCTCTCTCTCTCTCTCTCTCTCTGTCTTGCTTTCTCTTTCCTTAATTTTTTACTTTTTCTTTCTTTCTCTCTTTCTCTTTCTATCTCTACACAGAAAGATTTGATATTATCTTTGATGGATGGATGGATAAAAAGAAGGAAAAATGGACGGAAAGGAGAATGAATGGATCGAAGGAAGAAATAATGGATGGGAAGAAGAAAGGAAAGAAGGAAGGAAGAACGAATGAATGGGAAAACAAGAAAGGAAAGGATTCAAATCTGGATACCAAATCAGACAAAAGAGAGAGAGAGAGAGAGAGAGAGAGAGAGAGAGAGAGAGAGAGAGAGAGAGAGAGAGAGAGAGAGAGAGAGAGAGAGAGAGAGAGAGAGAGAGAGAGAGAGAGAGAGAGAGAGAGAGAGAGAGAGAAAGAGAAAGAGAGAGAGAGAGAGAGAGAGAGAGAGAGAGAGAGAGAGAGAGAGAGAGAGAGAGAGAGAGAGAGAGAGAGAGAAAGAGAAAGAGAAAGAGAGAGAGAGAGAGAGAGAGAGAGAGAGAGAGAGAGAGAGAGAGAGAGAGAGAGAGAGAGAGAGAGAGAGAAAGCCAACGCAATTATCACAAAGCTTAAAGAACACCAATAACTCACAAGCACTAAAAGACCCATTTCAGAGGACGAAGAACGAGGCACGAGCGCAAGAACACACAGGGACCTCAAAACATACCAATTACAGAATAAACCGAAGAGGGAGAGGGAGAGGAAGGTGAGAGAGAGAGGGGGAAAGGAAGGTGAGAGAGAGGGAGAGGGAGAGGAAGGTGAGAGAGAGGGAGGGAGAGAGAGGGAGGGGGAGAGAGAGGAAGGGACGGGGAGGGGGAGGGAGAGAGAGGGGGAGAGAGGAGAAGGAGAGGAGAAGAAGAGGGGAGGTGGGAGGGAGAGAGAGAGAGGGGGGGAGAGGAGGGGGAGTGGGAGAAGGGGAGAGGAGGGGGGAGGGGGACGGATAACGATAATAACACGTTGTAAGAAGAATCAGTCATTTCGGTCGGAAGTGTAAATCGAAAACGTTGTCTCTAACTTGTAATTATTGCTTTAAGAGTTACCCGCCCACCTCTGTCTGCCTCGATGTGGGTTACGTTTGCGATGTGTAATTTGGCCTTTTTTTTGCTGTTTATGAAGCGGTCTGTGTGTGTGTGTGTATATATATGTATGTGTGTGTGTGTGTGTGTGTGTGTGTGTGTGTGTGTGTGTGTGTGTGTGTGTGTGTGTGTGTGTGTGTGTGTGAGAGAGAGAGAGAGAGAGAGAGAGAGAGAGAGAGAGAGAGAGAGAGAGAGAGAGAGAGAGAGAGAGAAAGCATATGTAGCCCATATGTTCATCTCAAATCTCACACAAATCTCAAGTGAGCGAGCGGATGGAACGAACATTAGCGTGAGACACCTACCGTATTAGGCTCATACACAGGCAACACACGGGAACTGTAGTCTTACCTGTAATAAAACAAAAACATATATTGTAATGTCTGTTTCATAAATATAACAATAATAATAATAATAATAAATCATAATAAAAGTAATAACAATAACAATAAAAAACAAAAACAGTAACAGTAACAATAACAATAACTACAGCAATAATGATAATAATATAAATAATAATAATAGTGATGATGACGATGATGGTAATAATAATAATAATAATAATAATAATAATAATAATAATAATAATAATAATAATAATAACAACACTAATACAAATACAAATACTACTGCTAGTACTACCACTAATAACAATAGCAATAAAAGATAATAATAACAAAAAAATAATAATGACAACAACATCAATAGACGCCAAACAACGTAAAACCAACCTAATGTATTATGACCAAAAAATCGACAAACTCCGAAGGCAAAATAAGAAATCATAAAACAAACAAGCAAACAAGAAAAAAAACAAAAACACGGGAACGTCGCGAGGACACACGCGGTCGGAAACTTCAAATACCCTCTCCCCCTCCCCCCTCTCCCCCTCCCCCTCCTCCCAGTACACCAAGCCCCAAGCCCCCAGACCCCCACACACCCCAACCCCAACCCCCAACTCCCCAACTTTCGTGATGGACACCGCAGCGGAGATCCCCCTCACAAGGGCTATATTAATCGATAACAATGCGAGATATCAAGATTCCATTTAGGGGAAAGGGGGAGGAAAGGAGGGTAAAGGGGGAGGGAAGGAGGGTAAAGGGGGAGGGAAGGAGGGTAAAGGGGGAGGGAAGGAGGGTAAAGGGGGAGGGAAGGAGGGTAAAGGGGGAGGGAAGGAGGGTAAAGGGGGAGAGAGGGGGAGTAGAGAAAGGGAGAGGGGCGGGTAGAGAATAGGGGAGGGGGAAGAAGGGGGAAGGGTGTAAGAGAAAGGGGAAGTGGGAAGAAGAGGGAGGGGGAAGAGGGGGGAGAGGGCGGGTAGAGAAAGGGGTCGAAGATGGGGAGGGGGGGGATGACGGCGGTTGGTGATAGAGGGAAAGGGGGAAGAGGGGCTAGCGACAGGGGAGGAGGGAGAAGAGTGAAGAAAGGGGAGTGAAGAAAGGGGGTCGAGGATGGAACGGGTGAGAAGAGGGTGGAATGATAAAGGGTGAAACAGGGAGATAGAGAAGGGGGATGGAAGGAGGAGAAGGGAAAGAAAGAGGAGTAACAAAGGATAAGGAGGAGGGCGAAGGGAGAGGAGGAGCTGGCCAGTCAAATCAGAAAGTCAAACAGAAATAGACAGACAAACAGAGAAAGAGAGCAAAGAAGAAGAAACAGACGTTCCAGCCACAACCGTTAAACCGACGAACAATCTCACTGGTTTTTAATAAACACGACGCGAAAAAAGAACAGTAATAGGCCTTATATATTTAATGAACAAGGGCTAATATTTATCCACTGGGTTTGCAGTCCTGTTCATGCGTGAAGAAGGGGCAGGGGAAGGGCAGGGGAAGGGCAGGGGAAGGGCAGGGGAAGGGAAGGGGAAGGGAAGGGGAAGGGAAGGGGAAGGGAAGGGGAAGGGAAGGGGAAAGGCAGGGGAAGGGTAGGGGAAGGGTAGGAAAAAGGCAGAAGGCGATGGAGAAAGCAGAGGAAGGGATAAGAGAAGAGGGGGGGGGGAGGACGGATAGGTAGGGAGGACGGGCAGGGGTTGGAGCTGGCAGGAGGGGGTAGGGGTGGTGGGGTTGGCGAGGAGGGGTTAGGGAGTTCCGTATTTATTCTTGCTTGGGTGAGAAGTGTGTGGGTGCGTGTGGCGGGGACGGTGTGCTGGCGCCTGTGTTGGCTTGTGTTAATTATTCTGAGCATCGTGTTACCAGCTTAACCACCCCCTCCCGTCGCCCTCACACCCCCTGCCTCCCTCCCTCCCTTCCTCATTCTTCTCTTTCTTGCTTACGACTCCCCCCCCCCCCCCCCACCTCCGGCTCCCCTCTTTCCACCTACTCTCCCCCTCTCTGCCTGATGTAGTGATCCTTCTCTCTGTCTTCATCCCTCCTTCTCTATTTTCCTTCCTTTGTTTCCTCTCCTTTTTTCCCTCTCTCCCTACTTTTCCTTCCCCTTCCCCCTCTGTCCTTTGTCTCCACCTCCTTCCTTCCCTCTCCTCTCACTCTCTTTCTCCTTCTCTTCATCCACATTTTTCACTCGCCTCCATCACCAGGGCGCCCCTCCCCCCCGCGTCCTCTTCTCCTTGGGTAGCTCTACACACGAATATTTGCTTCTCATTTCAAAGTCTTCCATCTTTCTGGGACGAGTATTAACCCAACCTCTCCCTCCTGTTTGTCTCTCGAATATTCCAATCCTTCTCGCCAAGTCAATATTCTCTCTTCTTCCTCATTTCCCCTGCTTTAGCGTCTCTTGTTTGCTTCCCTCCTCCATCGTGCTGGTCCGTTGCACTGGGACTAAACAGGTGATTTTCGTCTACATTCAAAATGCACTTTTGGCTTCCCTGTGTCTTCTCTTCCCTTTTTGCGTGGTCACTGTTAGCTCTGGCATTCCCTCCGCTCCAAGCGGATCCTCCTCCTCCTACTACTTCTTCCTTTTCTTCTTCTCTCCTTCTCCTTCTTCCTCTTCTTCCTTTTCCTTCTTCCTCCACTTCTTTCGTATCTTCCTCCTCTTCTTCCACATCTTCTTCCCCTTATTCCATATCCCCCCCTTCGTCTGCAGTCCTCCATGGCAGCCCTTCCTCTACTCCTTCGACCAAACCACCAACCGAATTGAACCTAAGCGCCAGAGCCCGAGCACCACCGCCTACCTGCGTGGGCGCTCACCATCTCCACTTGTTTAATTTGCCTGATCCTTCAGCCAGAGAGGGACGTCCAAAATTCGCTTGTTCCCGCGGCCGCCCATCCCGCCCACGAGCGGATAAGGGCGGCGCAGTCGAGGCACACACGGCGACGAGAGTGAAGGTGCGAGTAATCGGATCCCGGCAGGCGTCACATTATGCAAATGTTCCCACAGTCCTTAGGCGTGCGGCCTATACCTGGCTCTGATAAGGGTCGAGATGATGGCTATAGATACAGATAATTATAGATAAGAGAGTCTCTTTTTTTCGACGAGATAGGCGCCACAAACATGGATCGCGGTTGCCTCGTCTCGCCCGCCTCTCTCGTTCCTATCGCGTGGTTTAATCTGGGCGTGTGTGTGTGTAACGAACTCCCGCGAAAGGAGTTTACACGCGGCTGGGAGTGGCTGGCGTATAGGCTACAGCTTAACTTCGACGTGAAACGTATGGCGAGGCGAGATCAGAAGCGCCATCTTGGTTATTGTAATGTAAGAGGATGAGCGAGCGTAGGTAGGCGCCTCCTTGTGAACAAGGGAATTTCCTCCTAGTAGTGTCGTGATCCAAGGATCAGACCAATGTGAACTCGCAATCTGTTATATACACTGTACTTCATGAGATATTAGAAACCAGCATGGGGCGTGAACGCGACTTGGAGGAGTGTGGAAGTAATCAATCTTATAAAAAAAAACGCCACATGATTTCCATAAAGCATCTATTTCAACAATGAAATAAAGCAACTAGTATGGCGAATTAAATCTGGCCAAAACAAGCACTTAAGCGACCTTCAGTATGGCAAATTTATCCCGACAACTTTCGTATGGCGATTCTCACAGTCTTTGACTAGCAGCAGTGTACACAGAGGACACGGAGGCGATGCGCCGTTGGTTAAAGGGCGCCCTCGCCCGTGCGCCATCCCGTGCAAATGCCGTGCATAGTGCGGGTACCGTGAGAGTCAGTGGACCATCAGCTGGAGTGGACCCGTTGAGGGAACGCCAATAGGCCGTCACGGGACATTGAATAACGCAGATGAGGGGAGAGAAGGAGAGGAGCGAGGAGAGAAGACAGCCAAGGGCTGGGAGAAAATGGATAAGGGGAGATGTGAAGCGACCGTGACGTCATTATGAAGTCATGACTCGCTTCCACAGGCATCCTTTATTCACAGGCCATAACTCATACATTCACAACTGTTTCTGAGGACTGACAGCAGAAGTAACAGGCAGCGAGATAAAAGGGCCGTCTTACAAGGGAGGCTGAGGGAGGGGGAGGGAGGGAAAGGGAGGGGGAGCCTCGATCCCTGGGAGGCCAAGACCCTCTCCAAGATTCCCTCGCCAGAAATGCGAGACTTTTATATAACGACCTACTATCCGCCTCTCCTTCCGCACACCTACCTAGCGCCTGCCCATATCCTCCCCCCCCCCTATCCTCCACCCCCATCCCAATACCGCCCCCTACCCTATCCTCCACCCCCATCCTAATACCGCCCCCCACCCTATCCTCCACCCCCATCCCAATACCCCCCCCCCCCCCAAGGAAACACGTACACACACTTCTTCACATTTACTCCTTCTCCACTTATATTTCCCAACCTCCTCCTTCTCCTCTACCTCTACCTCTACCTCCACCTCCTCTTCCAGCTTCACCTCCAATTTCTTGTTCTTCTTTTCCTCCTATTTCTCCTATTCTCCCTATTCTACCTCTTCCTCCTATTCCTCCTCTTCTTCCATCCATCTGTCACCCCTCCGCCCAGTAAGTCTATTACTTCCATTAGTGGAAAATCAACCCCATTCTAGTCCTGCCATAAACCTTATTCAGGAAAATAAAACACCACACCATTTTCGAAGAACTGTTTCCCATTATTCATCTAAACACATTTCCTCCTCCTGAAGCTATATAACAGGAAGCTGCCTCGTTTTCTCTGGTAGGCCTACGTCTAGCCTCGCCGACTCCGCTATACTATCTCACTGCCTACTTAAGATACATGCCAGACAGCAGCCGTGAGGAGGGAGAGGAACCAAGAGAGGAGAGATTAGAAGAAGAGGAGAGGAGAGGAGGAGAGGAGCAGAGGAGGAGCAGAGTAGAGGAGGAGAGGAGGAGAGGAGGAGAGGAGGAGAGGAGGAGGAGAAGAGGAGGAGAGTAGAGGAGAAGAGTAGAGGAGGAGAAGAGTAGAGGAGGAGAAGAGGAGAGGAGGAGAGGAGGAGAGGAGGAGAGGAGGAGAAGAGGAGAGGAGGAGAGGAGGAGAAGAGGAGAGGAGGAGAGGAGTGGAGGAGGGGAGAAGGAGAGGAGGAGAAGAGGGGAGGAGGAGAAGAGGAGGGAAGGAGAGGTGGTTTGGAGTGTGGAGAGGGGAGAGGACGAGAGGAACCAGGCGAGGAGAGAGGGGGAGAGGAACCAGGCGAGGAGAGAGTGAGGGAGAAAGAAAGATGGAAAAAGAAGGGCATGGACAGGGATTATGAGGGGAGGAGAAAGAGGAAAGAGAGAATGAGGGGAGAGGAAGGGAAAGAAACAGATAAAGACAAAGTAAAAAATAAAGAGAGAAGAGCGCGCATCTTAGGAGGCAAAGAGAAAAGCATTTCCGGTCCAAGCACATCTCAACCCCCTTCCTCTCCCCTTCCCCTTCCCCTCCTCGATATCCGCTCCCCGGGAGTGCGGTTCCTCGGGGACGTTATAGCGACACAGGGCGGCCAGTCGGGTCCAGGTGCCACACGTGTTGACACTTTGAGTGCCACCCCCAGAGGGTACCAAGAAGGACAGCGGGGGGGAAGCGACTTCCGGCCAAGTGCCCACCTACTGACCTGGCCCGGAGGGGTGACCTAGGGTAAGGAGGGGACCGGAACTCGAGGGGAGAGGCCGAGGGAAACGGAGGGCGGAGCGGGAGGCAGGAGAACTTGGAAACACTATATGGCGACAGAGACTACAAACACCGACGCAGGAAGTTGTGGTGGCCGCACTATTATTAACTCCATTGGGGCCCCTGGCTGCTTCAATGCAAATAATGGCAAAAGCATGTGTTGCGGCGACGTTCTCCGAAATGCTAACCAGCCCCACGAAGACGCCAGCTTACACCAGCATCCGTAAAGACAGGACACTCACCCCTCCCTCCCCCGGGGTAGAATCGCACAGACGCGTCGATCACCTATCACCAAGAGCGAAGCCATTTGCCATTTGCATGAATACGGCTCTGCCTCGGACACGCTTCGACTCTCGCCCGCCATTTCGGGCTTATCGATCAAAATGCATTAGGAAACGCGAAAGTAAACCGCAACATTTGCATATCTTCCCGCCGTACCGCTGGTCGGGGCAAGGCGGGCGCTCGAAATATCAATCACGAAGACACGAGGAAAGCGTTAATGTGAACCAGCTGAACACAGACCGGCGCTCTCTCGAACAACCACGTCGCATCGACTACCACTGCCTTACAGCGACCTTACAAACACCCACGCTCGCAGAAGTAACTCGCCCCCCCCACCCCCCGGTAATCGTTACTTGGACACTGTAAGTAACGAGGCTGTCATTAACTCACGGCGTCCGTTATAAGAGCGATGAAGCGTGGAAGGCGATGCCGGGGATGCTGGGATGGCCGCCGACGCCCTCGCGATCGCCAGGGCCTGGGAAACGACGGCTGCCCTGCGGTCGCGGGGGCAGCGACGTCGGTGCGGAGGAATTAATGTGTGTGTGTGTGTGTGTGTGTGTGTGTGTGTGTGTGTGTGTGTGTGTGTGTGTGTGTGTGTGTGTGTGTGTGTGTGTGTGTGTGTGAGCATCATTTCTTTAAAGCTTATGTATACCAAAATATGCATAAAAATAAATTAAATACATAAACATACAAATAGATAAATTAACAAATAAATAAGAAGATTGATTTATGTAAAACGTAAAAAAAATCTGTAAAAACATAAATCTATACATAAATAAACATATATGTAAACATTTACATAAACAAACATAAATAAAACAAATAAGAATGTGTATGTATGTACGTACGTACGTATGTATGTATGTATGTATGTATGTATGTATGTATGTATGTATGTATGTATGTATGTATGTATGTATGTATGTATGTACGTACGTATGTACGTATGTACGTATGTATGTATGTATGTATGTATGTATGTATGTATGTATGTATGTATGTATGTATGTATGTATGTATGTATGTTATATATATATATATATATATATATATACACACACACACAAACACACCCACGTTCCCCACCCCTCCTGACACATGGCGGCCCGATGAAGGCTAGTCGATAAATGGACAATTACAGGCCAGCTCGCTACCACGTTAAACACTCAGCACACTTAGGAAATTATGATGGTTGGGCTACTCACTGGGGAAGGGAGGGGAGGGGAGAGGGGAGGGGGAGGAGAGGGCAATGGGGGGTGGTGAGGGGAGAAGAGGAACAAGCTATAAAGGAGGGGGTGGGAAGGGGAAGGGGAAGGGGAAGGGGAAGGGGGGGGGGGGAGAGGGATGCGAATGAGTGCATGAGGGGGAAAGAGGGAAGGAGGGTAAAGATAATTAGGATCAGAGAAGACCAAAAAAAAAAAAGGGAGAAAAATAAATATAAAAAGAGTACGATAATGGATTATTGATATATAGTCCATAAAAAGGGAAGAGAAATGAGCGCACGCAACGACTCGGAAATCAATTAAGAATCAAATTTAAAAAAAAAGGAAGAAAAAAACACCTAATTAAGATCGTGCGATTCCTAAAAATAAAGATCCATTTCTTTAGACAAACCAAGACGCCTCGAGAAACAGGAAGTTAAGTGTTACATAATTGATCGACTACTGACTGCTACAAATGCCATTCGAGGAAAAGACCAAATGACTCACCCGCCACTTTTTTTTTCTCTCTCTCTCTCTCTCGTTTTTTTTTTTATTTTACTTCCTTTTTTATTTCAGTTTTTTTCGCGTATCTCTTGGATGGTCGCTAAACATGTAGTTTCTGTTGTTTGTGTGTCCGGTTTTTATGCCTCGTGCCTGCCTGCCTGCCTGCGTGCCTGCCTGCCTGCCTGCCTGCCTGCCTGCCTGCCTGCCTGCCTGCCTGCCTGCTTGCCTGTCTGCTCGCCTGCCTGTTTTGCCTGTCTGCTTGCTTGCTTGTCTGCCTGCCTGCCTGCCTGCCTGCCTGCCTGCCTGCCTGCCTGCCTGCCTGCCTGCCTGCCTGCCTGCCTGCCTGCCTGCCTACCTGTTCCTCTGCCTGATTATGTCTGCGAGTCTATCAAGCCTGCCTTCACCTTCCCTGTTCGCCTGTCTCCTTATCTCTCTCCCTCTCCTTGCTGCACATCTCCACTTTGTCTCTCCTTCCTCCCCCTTTCTTCATCTGTGCGTTGTTGTTTTTCGTGAGGAATGTGAGGCCAACTTTAGGGATCTCCCAGAGAAAGAAGAAAGGGCAGATCCTTTGAAAGTCCTGCTGATTCATGCAATAATGTCTGCTGAGTTTGGCGGAAAAAGTTTGCCGACGAGGATGGCCGAGTTGCGTAGATTGCATCAGTTTTTCCATCTCCGATTATAGTCACACACACACACACACACACACACACACACACACACACACACACACACACACATATATATATATATATATATATATATATATATATATATATACATATATATATATTTATATATATGTATATATACATATACATATGTATGTATTCATATACATATACATATATATGTACATTAACTATATACACACATATATATATATACATATACATATGTATGTATTCATATACATATATATATATGTACATTAAACATATACATATATATATGTGTGTGTGTGTGTCTGTGTGTGTGTGTGTGTGTGTGTGTGTGTGTGTGTGTGTGTGTGTGTGTGTGTGTGTGTGTGTGTGTGTGTGTGTGTGTGTGTGTGTGTGTGTGTATGTGTGTGTGTGAGAGAGATTGTCTATATGTGACAGTAATGAAAAAAACACATATCAAAATTAATATAAAACACAAATATAAACACAGCCGATCACACACAGACATAAACTAAGCAATAACCCCGTGATTCTATACATAAGACGCGTGTTGATGTACTTACACATATTAATCACATAAATCTACCCTCCCCAGCAACCCTCCTGCGCGTCTATCCCCCCGCGCAGACCCCGCCGCCGCCCGCGACCAGCGCCGCGGGTGAGAACGGGCGCGCACGGAGCAGCTGGGGCCCCGGGCGTTCATTATCTCCATCATAAAGTGAGACAATCAATAAGGAACGGGACCCCCTGCTAAGTCCTTGCACAGGAAGTCCAGGAACAACAAAAGATTCCTTCCCCTTCCCTAACTGGAACAACACGCATAAAACCGGCTCGCGAAATGTTGTTTTAGCGGCTGTTAGCATGGTAATTAGGCGACGCTGCTTTCGACTATTCCTTAATTAAGCTGGAGCAAGAAAGAAAAAAAAAACAGCAAATGAGTCATTATCTCGTTTCATATGCGCGTTAACAACTTTCCGAAAAGGCCTCTATTAAAATATAAGTTGCAGATCTTTATAGGAACATCGTTATTCAAATGAGCACATATTCAGCCAAAGTTTAAATAAATGAGCATAAAAATAAGAATTAAAAAATGCATAATAAATGTCAAGTAGTTAAAATTTCACATACGACAATAAAAATAGGGACTCGCTCTTTCGGAAGACAAAAAAAACGAGATAAAAAAAAGTTGAAAGGTTGTGGAAGCAGACACACAAAAACACATGTACGATAAGCTCCTTCCTCTAATAATTCAATCAACCCAAAATAAACCCCACATGTTAAAACACTCGAAAAAAAAACTTAGCGACAGAGAACAGTTTCCAAATCTCTTTCAGTACACGAAATCTTATATTCTTGTGCGACGATCAAGTTTCGAAACGCTCTATCTAAACGACCACAAACCACAAACGTCTTTTATCGGTTCGCTAACCAAAGGTCCATTGCCTTGCGCCCTCTTGTTCCCGTCGTTCGGTACAAGGAAACGTTCTCAACCTTGTTATTGGGCGAGTTGGTGATTATGTAAGGGCAGCTACCCAACGGGTATATGCTGTTTGTTCTGTACTACACTCCATTTCTTAACATCTTACTGTCTTCCACTTCAGTGTATTGTATCGAGTTGTATTTCAATACGAAGTAATATACGATAACATAATGCAATATAATGTATATTTCATGCTCAGATTTGTTGTAGTTTTTGCCTTGTTTATGTGCACGTGTGTCTGCGTTGGCGTGCTCAGTCGTGACTCTGAACGCTTAAGTGAAATGAGGTGAAAGTAAATATGTATTGTAAATTAATACCTTTATAGTTCATATACGTGAGTGAATGAGCGAGTGCGTCAGTGCTTGAGTGAGTGAGTGAGTGAGTGAGTGAGTGAGTGAGTGAGTGAGTGAGTGAGTGAGTGAGTGAGTGAGTGAGTGAGTGAGTGAGTGAGTGAGTGAGTGAGTGAGTGAGTGAGTGAGTGAGTGAGTGAGCGAGCGAGCGAGTCAGCCAGGATGCGAGCCAGCCAGTCAGCCAGCCAGCGAGCCAGCCAGTCAGCCAGCCAGTGTGTGTGCGCGTGCATACATGCAAGCGTGCGTGCGTTTGTGGGTGCGTGTGAACGAGTGAGTAACTGAGAGAGAGCATACGTTTGTGAGCGTGCGAGGCCGTGTGTGTATTTGTTTTAATTGTTCGCGTGTTAAAGGGGCGGTCTAGATCTAAGCGGCGACCAAGAGCTTGTTAGTCTGTGTTTGCTAAACTCCGTATCGTGTGTATATGACGTGCAACAGAGCCATAACACATGCCAATCTCCTGTAGATGCGTGTTGGCGAACGAGGTGTACATGTGTAAGACGATTGCACGTCATCATGTGTCGACGTAACCCTCACACTCACTCAAGATTGCTGACACACACGTGGAATGCCGTCTGTCTCTTTGTCTGCCTACCTGGCTGGTCCTTTCTCTGCTTGCCTGCATGCTTGCTTGCCTGATTATCTATCTGTGTGTACGTCTGTCTGCTTGTTTGCTTTTTTGTTTACTTTCTAGCTTGCTTGCTTGCTTGCTTGCCTACCTACCTACCTAGTTAACTGGCAGTTCTCTGCCAATCCATCTACCGTCAGCTTGCCCGTTTTCTATCCTACCTACACTGCAAATTACCTACTTCTCAAGCGTCCAATATTACAACTCGAACAAGCACACGAGCAATAAAATCATACATCCCCCGTTTACCCTCACCCCTCACCCCCTCCCGCGTCGCTTAACCCCCCTCACCCTTCTTCCGGCCCGAGAACCAGTCGAGGTCCAAAGAACTTGCTTACGTTCCCAAATGGAACTCGTTACGGCCGTGACAGTACGCATCGCAAGAACCCGAGCCGCTTTGTTTGAGGGCGAAGGAAAAATAAAACAGTCACCCCTCCATTCACCTCTTGCTTGCTGTCTCCCATGCCTTTGCTTGCTGGGCTCTGATTGCTTGCCAAAATACTGCAATTACGACGATTAGGGAAAGGTGGGAAAAGTGGGAGAAAAAAAATGGAAGAGAAGAAAAAGAAATTAAAAAAAACAA
>NC_061822.1:38931486-38938986 GCF_019202785.1 Penaeus chinensis | reverse complement strand
GGAGGGAGGGAGGGAGGGAAGGAGGGAGGGAAGGAGGGAGGGAAGGACGGAAGGAAGGAAGGAAGGAAGGAAGAAAGGAAGGAAGGAGGGAGGGAGGGAGGAGGGAGGGAAGGAGGGAAGAGAGAGAGAGTGAGTGAGAGTGAGTGAGTGAGTGAGTGAGTGAGTGAGTGAGTGAGTGAGTGAGTGAGTGAGAGTGAGAGTTAGAGAGAGAGAGAGAGAGAGAGAGAGAGAGAGAGAGAGAGAGAGAGAGAGAGAGAGAGAGAGAGAGAGAGAGTGAGTGAGTGAGTGAGTGAGTGAGTGAGTGAGAGAGTGAGAGAGTGAGAGAGTGAGAGAGAGAGAGAGAGAGAGAGAGAGAGAGAGAGAGAGAGAGAGAGAGAGAGAGGGGGGGGGGAGGGAGAAAAAACTTTCGGGCAAGTCCATTTTCGGGATTGACTGCAGGTACGGCACTGCGCTCGAGGAAATCTATGTATACGTATTATAAAAATGGAATGTTCGGCCCAAATGCACGTCAGCTGGATGTGAAAATCATTCAATGTGTCACGGGGAAATGAAATGCAAATGGAGAATGCGGCAAAATGAAAGCTTTACTACTCCCGTTTCGAAGCTGGCGGGTCCTCCAATCTGGCTACGCTTCCTGGAAACCGTCAGGGGGGAATGGGGGGGAGTGTGGGGAGTGTGTGGGAGGGAGGGGGTATTGGAAAGATGCAACATTGAGGGGTATAAGGGTAAATACCCGTGGCTTGGCTCCCGTCCCCTTCCCACCCCTTCCCTCCCCTCCCCTCCTTCACATTCACGTAAATGGGCTAAGTTTGCCCGTAAAGATCTAATACGATTATCGTTATCTGGCCTCCTGTTCATCTCATTATCTGATCCGCTTGTTATCTTCCGTGGCTTGTCGGTTCCGCAAGGCCGCGCTGTCTGTGGGAGGAGCATTCAGCCCCACAATACTAAAATACAGATATACGGATATGAAAAAGTGTAAAAAATATATCCTACGCAATCCATGCAAGGCGCGTGCATCTCTTAACAAAAATACAAGGTTTTAAAGATTTGCATAAGAATCTAGGTATCACATCGTCCAAACAGTCGTCCTGCAGTCGCCAACGATAAAACAATACAAGGTGTGTGAATTTAAGCGCTCGACGAGGCACACGAGCTGAAGCAGCGTGTTTGCGCGACTAATAAACGTGTCCCGTGCTAGGTTTCGCTAACACCGACGTTTAAGGTGATGCTGTCCGGGTGTTAAGTGCTAATGCCATCTATCACGTGTGGCTTTTTCGCGTCTAGTTGTCAAGGCATCATGAACTCGCGGACGGACGTCTATCGTGTCATATATCTTGGGTAAGAGCGACTCGAAACACAAGATGCATATGTACCCGTCTTTATGTCGAGTTTTCTACTCACTGTATACGGGTCTTATAGTACGTGTATAAACTTCCAACAAGATATAAAGGACAGATAAAGCTCCTCTATCGCTCGTTTATCCAAGCTGGAATATCCTTGCTTTTCCTTGCGGTTTGGAGCGTTCACCTCGGTCTGGAATCTCGTTATTCTCTCTTCAAACTCTGTGGTATACTATCTTCTTCCTCTCTCTTGCGTAAAAGTAAAGTCCTTGCATGTTCCCTTCCGTGTTCTTCGTCTATTCCCATTCCCCTCGCTTCGCTGAAGTACAGAGAGACAAAACAAAACCCCCAAAACACTCCTCTGTGAGCACGGCGCTAAAAAATCACAGACGCCTGTTGTGCTCCCTCACCTGTCTGTGCTGCTGCTCCGCCCCCGGCCGGCTGCTGTCCGTCATGCCTCCAACACTACAGCTTCAACCTTGCTGCATATGGCGCCTGCCTACACAACCGCTGATTTGCATACACTTCATTGATGGCCTTGTCTTCGCAAACCGCACACGCTCCTCCTCATCCCCGGAAAAGACGGCGCCGCCATCAGGACGTAAGACAAGACACGCAATCGCACGGCGCTGACGAGAATCCCAGACAACAATAGACGCCGAGAACAAACTCTGATGTGCATTTTGCGACGACACAAAAGACAATCTGATTTCGCCCTTTTTCGTAACGAGTAATCTCCCCTCCTCCGTCCCTCCGTTCCTCCTATGCCGCGTCTCCTTTCAGAAAGTGGGACAGTGGGAGGCAAGAAACAGAGGTAGAGGGAGAGGAAGAGAGAGAGGTAGAGGGAGAGTAAGAGAGAGAGGTAGAGGGAGAGGAAGAGAGATAGGTAGAGGGAGAGGAAGAGAGAGAGAGAGAGAGAGAGAGAGAGAGAGAGAGAGAGAGAGAGAGAGAGAGAGAGAGAGAGAGAGAGTGGGGGGGGGGGGGGCGGGGGGGAGGGGTAGGTGAGGGGGACGAGCAAACTCGACCAGCAGCATGAGTCAGCACCCTCCCCCCCACCCCCAATCCCCCATACATATATTAAGCAAAAGGGACCCACTTCAAGATGCTGACCGAGGGTTGTTAGAGGCAACTTCACACCTCCTCCGCCGGCCGGTCAAATAAATCTTATTGACACCTTCTCGCTCCAGCGGCAGCCCGTCCCCCCCCCCCCCCCCCCCCCCGTGCCAACAACTCCTCCACACCGGGTCCTATCATGAACACTTCTTCACGCGGATTACAGGGATTATGGGATTAGAGGCACCACAAGCCACGAACTCGACTCTCCTTCCTCCGATCTCTCTCCGATACCCTCCCTTCACCCCCTCCCCCCTTCCGCCCTCCCTTCCCTGCCCCCACCCCACCCATGCCGTACTCCCTCTCAAGCAATCTGCAATTAAAATCCATTATCGTCGAATTATGCAAATTTTTGGTAGTCGGGACTTCCTTGGGCGTCGTGTTGATCCCGTCCGTTTTCTCCGGGGCGCGCGGGAGGGATCCTCCAAGAAAGGCCGTTTTGTCTCCCGTCGCTTCAGCCGGGCAGATAATCGGAAATTAAAGACGTACTGATGCCGAACGCGGATTATATCACGCTGATCAAGCCGCCCGAACGTCCTGACTTGCTTTTGTGGTTAAAATGTAAGTCTTTTTTTGCGGCTTCGCAGATCTAGTTTGATCGCGCGGAAAAATGGGCCTTAATCCCTCGGAGATAAGGACAATTTAAGAGATAGAGATCTGTATCTTAACAAGGAGGGACGAGCATCTATATGTTATATTCATGATCTGAATTTCTGAATACGGAAAACGGGCAGAACAAAAATCACATCAAAAGAGGTACCGCCTAGCAACCCGGAAATAAGATTGAAGTCCAACGCCCGCCGGCGCGAGCGAGAGTGGCTACGAACGGCGCGGGGATAAACACATCGGCGGTGTTGCGGGGTCAAAACACGTGCATAAATCACAGCAGACATTAAGGAACCATGTCCAGGCGCTACCCAAGCCTCGCCTGCCCTTGCCTCTGTCTTGCCCGCCCAGGGGAATCAGAAAAAGGCAAGAGGAAGTATGGAAGTTCTCTCTTCCCTTATCTCCCTCTTCTCCCCTCCCTTCCCTCACTTGACACGACAAAAACAGGGACGCATCATCGCACTGTTCTGATGGAAGATAATTCCCTGTTTTCTTCTCTGGTCTCGTGTAAGACTACAAGATATTACTGCCACCGTCTCGTAAGTCGTCCGCTGCCAACAAGGGCGAGGGGAAGGCAGGGGAACGGAGCAAGGGGGCAGAGAGAAAGGGGGAGAAACGAGGACAAGGGGACAAACGAAAGGGAAGGAGACCGGAGGACAGTAGAGAGAGAGAGAGAGAGAGAGAGAGAGAGAGAGAGAGAGAGAGAGAGAGAGAGAGAGAGAGAGAGAGAGAGAGAGAGAGAGAGAGAGAGAGGAAGACGAGGGGGAAGAGAGGAGGACAGAGAGGACAGATGGGGACAGAAGGACAGGGGGAAAAGGGGGGCAAAACGAAACTGACGGAGGAGAAAGGGAAGAAGAAAAGAAGAAGGATGAAAGAGGCCAGCAGGGTTAGCCAGCGGATAAAAAGAGGAGGGGCGAGCAGGAGGACAAGGCAAGCGGATAGGACTGGGAGGGACGCAGATGGATACAAAGGACAGAGGGATAAAAAAAAAAAAAAAGGTGCATAAAGAAACATGCATGGATAATGTGGGGGAACGAAATAAAACGATTAATTCACCCTTCAAGAATATAAATGAACTAAAAATACCACTTGAGAACATACGAAAACCAACCAAGGGAAATGATCAGGGAAAGAGACCGCAAAAGTGGAAATAAAGACACGCTCCAGGGACGAGATAAGACATGGACGAGATGAGAGGAGACAGGCAAAAGACATGGCAAAGAACAAGAGGAAAGGAAAGGGAAAAAAACAAAGGGCAAGAGGAGAGGGAAAGAGGAAAAAAGACAAAGGACAAGAGGAAAGAAGAGAAGCGAAGAAGGACAGACAAGAAGACAAAACAAGAAGAAGAGAAATAAGGGAAGGATGAAAAGACGAGACGAAGAGACGAAAAGGGAACAGAAGACAAGAGAAGAGAGCAAAAAGACAGATTTAAAAAAAAGAGAGAGAAAAGAAAAAATGAAATACTATATAAAAACAACAACAAGATGAAAAGAGAAAAGAGGAAAGGAAGAAAAGAGACAAGAGGAGACCAAGAAGAGAAAAAGCGACACTACCGACGCGCGAATTATTCCCAGACACGAGCGAGCGCCGTACGAGTAAATGAAACATGACACGTTATTTTCAACCAGCAAGACAAAAGTCCGTGAATATTTCCCAACCCCCCCTCCTCCTCCCCCCTCCTCCCCTCCGCCTCCCCACCATTCCCTTCCTCTCCTCCCCCCCTTTCAAAAACGGGGAGGGGAAAAAACAGCGAAAACCGAAGAAAAATTGGAAATGTTCACCTACTGTGAGTGTGACAGCTGGAGGGGGGGAGGGGGGAGGGGGAGAAGGAAACGGAAGGAGGGAAGAGGAGGAGGGAGAGAGAATTAGAACATAGTTTTTGATAAAGATGAGGATAGTTAGATATTTACCGAAAAGTGAAAAATACTAAAAGATGTAGTGAGATGAGAGGAGGAGGAGGAGGAGGAGGAGGAGGAGGAGGAGGAGGAGGAGGAGGAGGAGGAGGAGGAGGAGGAGGAGAAGGAGGAAGAGGATAAAAAAAGGGAAGAGGAATGGAAGACAAAATAGGTGAAAGAGAAAAAGACTCAAAAGGTTGACAGAGAAGACATAAAAAAAAAAAAAAGTAAAGAACAGAAAAAAGACAAAAAAACAATAAAAAGCGAAAAAAAATGAATTTGGAGAACCTGATGACAAGGCGGGGAAAGCTTTGATGACGAGAAGGAGGCGTCGGAATTAAGGAGATACTTGATGGACAAGAGGAAACGACAAAACTTAATAATAAAAAAGGAAAACGGGGAAGTATGAAATGCTATGAGAAAGATAGGCCTATAGAACTGGAGAGAGAGAGAGGGAGAGAGGGAGAGAGGGGGGGGGGGAGAGAGAGAGAGAGAGAGAGAGAGAGAGAGAGAGAGAGAGAGAGAGAGAGAGAGAGAGAGAGAGAGAGAGAGAGAGAGAGAGAGAGAGAGAGAGAGCGAAAAAGAGAGAAACGAATAAAGAAAGAAAGAAAGGGGGAAAAAGAGAAAGAGAAAGACAGAAAGAACGAGACAAAGACAACAAACTGAGAAAGAGAAAAAGAAAGGCCAAAAGACGAAAAAAAGGCAGAGAATCAAATGCACAAAAATGGAAGCCACAGAGTAGCTTGCCTCGTGCGTGAGTCACTCAAGAACTCTCGGGCTTCGAGCTCGCTTGACTTCACTTAACACGCACCCCTTCCTACCCTCCTCTCCTCAGTCCCTCCTCCCCTCCCCTCCTCTCCTCCTCTCCGCCCCTCCCCTCCGCCCCTCCTTTCCTCCCCTCCTCTCCAGCCCTCCTCTCCTCCTCTCCTCCCTTCCTCCCCTCATCCCCCGTTCCCACTCCACTCACCCCAATGCCCGTTGCATGATAAAAAGCAATGCAACTGACTAAGATGCTAGCGATAAGAACGCAACCCCCCCCCCCCCCCCTCGCCGCGTCATAAACATTCTTGGCGAAGCAGCGAGGAGCCTCTCAGAACACCCCCCCCCCCCCCCCCATTATCTGTTCTCTCCCGCCTCGGAATACAGTCGTTCGGCCGGCGCACGGCAGTCGCATGACGGACAGACGCATGACAGGCGCTCCATAAATTGGCTCTGACACCACCATCCCTCACAAACCACTTGCGTCAGTCAAGCTTAGCGCAGTCCGTCCATGCCTCGTTCATTAACGTCTTAATTACCGACGATAATCACCCTACCAGCGATGACGGAACAGCCTCCGCATCTCTAGCACGTCGAGCCAACGCGCTCTGTTTTCCGCCCCGTACGCCCCCTCAGGCCATCTGTCTCCGCTGATGAATGGGAAACGCGGATTCCTTCTCAACACCCACATAGATATCATAAATCAGAAACCAATAAAGTAAAATAAAGGAATGAACAAATAAATAAATATAAGAACAAACAGATAAATCAAATATAAATACATTGGCAATCCGTCTTCACTAATAACTGGGAAACGAAGACTCCTTCGCAAGACCCACCAAAATGTAGAAAATAAGAAACCCACACAGTAAAAACAAAGGAATGAACGGTAATCCACCTCCACCTCCATTTCCTGCTCTCGTCTCCCGGTCCTCCAGGTGGAACAAGAGCTGCGGAACACATATACTGAACATTTCTATCTACTATTGATGTTTCTGCTGACATTTGAAAAGGCCAACGTCCCGAACATATGTATAGTGAACCTCCTTTTGACGAGACTGTGAACCTGATAACAACTCTGAGAAAGACTTCGATGGAAAATCCACTTTCTTTTCCTTCCCTCTCAGTGTTAAGGGTCTGTGTGGGTGGGTTAAGTTATATGTGTATAAATGTATACGTGGGTGAGAGTGCGTGGGAGTGGGAGTGGGAGTGGGAGTGGGAGTGGGAGTGGGAGTGGGAGTGGGAGTGGGAGTGGGAGTAGGAGTAGGAGTGGGGGGGGGGGAGAGAGAGAGAGAGAGAGAGAGAGAGAGAGAGAGAGAGAGAGAGAGAGAGAGAGAGAGAGAGAGAGAGAGAGAGAGAGAGAGAGAGAGAGAGAGAGAGCGTGCGTGCGTGCGTGCGCGTGCGTGTGCGTGTGCGTGCGCGTGTGCGTGCGCGTGTGCGTGCGTGTGTACGTTTGTGTGTCAATAATCAAATATTTATCCTCTCGGCGATTCTAAACCTCGCCCTCCCCATGTAATCGTAACTTTCATTCAGAAAAATAAATCTAATTCCTCTTCCTTTTCCTGCCTCTGGATTTCCCTTTCGCTGGAAATTTCACACACACGCGTCACTCCCTCTGTTCACTTCAGCAAATATGAAAAAGTGCCAACGTTTTTTTACTCTTCTCTTTCCACATTCTTTTCACCGTATCTTTTCAACCTCTCTAGTTTTTATATATCCGGTTTTTGTTTTTTCTCTCTCTCTCATCTTTTTTTCTTCTATTTTATTCTACTTCCACTTACATC
>NC_061822.1:38923986-38926486 GCF_019202785.1 Penaeus chinensis | reverse complement strand
CCTCCACCTCCACCCCTACCTACACCCCACCCACACCTCCACTTCTACCCCACCTCCACCTCCTTGCCCTCCTCTCCTCACTTCACTCCATGTTCTCCCGCAGTAAAAATGTTCTCTCGCCGTGAAGTAACAAATCGCCCGCCGAGACGAACTTACCGGTGACGTCACTCACAGCCCGAGGAACAGCACGTCAGTCACCACATTACCTGAAAATAAACGACTCTGTTAATTACATAGACAATACGCGGTTACACTCGCAAGTAACGAGAGTTGGAATTTAATTACGTCTTACTCTTGTTCTGAATCGACTTCATTCGTTTAAAATGTGGGATATTAAACATGTGTTACACTAAAAATAATGAAAAGTGTTATGCAAAACAGGCTATTTCTTTCTGAAATACAAAATAGAATGACCACAGAAACACATAAAAGGCATTTCATCTCCCCGACAACAAAGCAAAAGAAACCGAGCGACCTCACAAAGGAAGCCAAGGAACCGGGCAAAGAAAGCGTATTCTTCTCAGGACGATAAATCCCGGGTCGACGGCGACAAGCAGGTGGTAATGAAGAGGCGCGGGCGTGCGGCCGATTACCGCGGGAGACGAAGGCCCACCTCGCAGCTCCTCGCGCCCACCGCGCAGCGGGGCCGTCGACTCCACCCACGTCATTACACCTACTCCATGACCGCCCATGGTCAGAGCCGCTGCGAGACCCCGGCCGCGAAGAAGGACGAGGCCGGATCCCAAGGGCGGTTAGGGGCGCTAACGAGGCTGTGGCGATCAGAGGCCCGCGGGAAGTTGTGCATGGAGTAGGATTCAACCGCCTCTCCTCCACCGGGGGACGCAGGGATAAATAAGAGGTTTGGGGTGCCGGGCCGAGCGCCACACAGCGCAACCGACGCGAACTTCCCCCTCGACTATCTCCGTAAAGGACTAATCAAGGTTCCATCCCAGACAACAATGGTAGCTTCGGGGGCCTCCGCCTCGCCCCTCTGTTCCAGAGACCCTCCAGCCGAGCCCCGGCAGGACCCCCCACTGATCATACGACCATAAAAATCCCAGAATTCTCCCGTAAATAACGCTAAATTTTTTCACCCAAAAATAATTCCCCCGTTAGGCCGGCGGTCGTAAGTGATCCTGACAGCGGCGGATGCGAACCAATGAACCCGCGAGGCTCCGTGATCCCCCCCCCCCCCTTCTCCAAAGCTCTTGGGGACCACAATGGGTCGTCGGCGTCGGAGGAGCGGGGGAGCGGGCGAGAAGGAGGGACGCCCCCCGGGGAGGGCCCCTTGAGACTCGAGGACCTGCTGACCAAGGCATTGTCGCGCACACGGACCCCCTGATCCGCTCGTGGTCAGGCGTCCACCCAAAAGTAACTCCGCGTCTTTGGGAGGAGGATTGTCTGGCATTAACTGCGGGCGGCCGCGAGTGACCTTCGGCGCCCGCCCGGCCCCCCGCCGACACGCCCGTCCATTCATCTTCCCGGGACTAATCTACACACTTGTTTCTCGCACTTTCCCCGCGAAGGGACCCGCGCCTAATTTACGAGTCGGGGCTCAAAACGGCTACAAAATGAGACAGTTTTTAACACCTCGTCGGACTCGCTTGTTTGGGGAAAGCTGGCCTGCTCTCCCTTTACTCAATATCCCTCGATCGCTGGGAGGCGCGGCAGCGTGCCTCCATAAACCTCCCCCAAAACGTGTTAAATTGTGTAATAAATCACCGCTGGAAGCCGCAGGTAGACTGGCGCTACGGCATCCCTTCCCGACACCTGAAAGCTACGGGGGGAAATAATAAAAATTTACTTCGCCCACTCGAAGGTGTCTGATGAGTGATAACACGCCCTCGCGCCGGGTTAACAAGCGTAGTTATAAGAGTTGGTGCCCCGCAGGGTTGATAAGGTGCTGGAGGCCCTTCGCTTCTCACGCCCAAAGCCTCCAGCGCCGCCCGTGAGTGCGCAGTCTCACATATATCCTCGCATAATAGAGTTTAATCATCCCTGTATTCCTCCAATGAAATAACGTCAAAACCACAATCGACGAGTCGTCCCTTCTTGCCACCTCACGCCCTCAAGACTCGTCCTGCGCATCCCATTCCCAAACGCCTCCTCCTGACGAGGCAGACGGGAGGCGGCTCGGCGGAGGGGCCTTCCGCACGTGCGAGCACACCCCGGCTGCCGAGGCGCCCAAATCGGCTCTGGCGGTGAAGTCGAGATGAAATGTGCCCCATTACGGCAGATTGCAAGGCGGTAAATCACCGCGCCGTGTTTAGCAGTCGGTAATTGGCAGTTGTTTGTGGCGTTTTGAGGAGGAGCTGCGGAGACGATGTGCTTTGTTCGGGCTTGTAGTAGCCACTTCCTTTCGCGCTGCCGGGTTGGGCTGCCCTCGCCTTCGAAGAAAAGTTCGTATCTCTTGAAGAAGATAAAGCGAGAGAGATGGAAGAGGAGAAAAAAGACTTTTTTTTTTTTTCATTTTTCTGTCGACTCTTTATTCTTCGAGAAA
>NC_061822.1:38911486-38913986 GCF_019202785.1 Penaeus chinensis | reverse complement strand
ATGGAGACGCCCTCCAAACAGGACCATTGGGCCGGAAGTTACGGCCTGCTTAGAAGGTTCGGGCAAAGAGGGGAAACGAGGGATAAGGGGGAAAGGGCCAGGGGGGAGGGGAGAGGAGGAGAGGAGGAGAGGAGGAGGGGAGGAGGGGAGGAGGGGAAGGAGGGGTAGGGGGAAGGGAGAGGGATACAGGCGGCATTCAGGGACAGGAAAGGGCGAGAGGGAGAAAGAAGAAAATGTATACACTGTATTTTTAAAGATACATGAAAGTCAGTAGCATTCTCTAGGTGGAAGTTGCAGCTCATGTTAGGGATAAAAAAAAGAAACAAACAACTCCAAAATGCTTTAACTACCACAATAACAGACACACACACACACACACACACACACACACACACACACACACACACACACACACACACACACACACACATATATATATATATACTTATGCATATATACATATGAGAGAGAGAGAGAGAGAGAGAGAGAGAGAGAGAGAGAGAGAGAGAGAGAGAGAGAGAGAGAGAGAGAGAGAGAGAGAGAGAGAGAGAGAGAGAGAGAGAGAGAGAGAGAGAAATAATACTAATAATAAAAGCGAAGAAAGATAACACTCCCACCAAAAACAACAAAAAAGCAAGACTGAAAGAGCGAGGAAACGAGAAAAGGAAATAAAAATAGAAAACGAGGAAATTACACGGCGAGCGACGGGCCAACAAATCCCAACAGAAAACGGAGATCATAACAAAAGGACATCTTCAAAGGGAATAAAAAGAATCTACCGGTAATTGTCGCTTGTGAAGACAGGGAAGCCTACACAAAGAGGTGGAAATATAATAAAAACTAATGTTAAAGATAATCAAATCAAACAAAAAATTACAAATAAGCAGACCATTTATCCATATGAAAAAGAGGGAATTTAACAAAATAATCACTTGCATTACCGCACTGAAAATCGTAAAGCGGCAAAAAAACATAATGCGCTTGGCGGTGAGATACAGAACGAGTCGAGAGTGAGCTACCGGCCCCCGTCACACGTGTATAGAATAACGACCGAGCAGTACCTGAAACCCAAGGGCGAAATGAGGAAAAGCGATCGGGTGCAACATCACCGTTCCCGGATCCCCCATGCGGAGCGCACTGCCGCCGAATTATGCGCAATGCCTCGGCCAAAAGGCAGAAGCAAAAGGTTTTGTCGTCTCGCGGCGGGCGGACCAAAGAATGGCGAGCGGTTGGTTAAGCGGCGTTTTGTGAAGCATGAGTTTGTTAATTTGCCTCTCAGGTACGCCGTGCCGCCACACCGTGCATTTCAGATGAGCTCGGCGTGAACCGTACTAGGGTGAGGCTCCCTGCAACGGCATGCTAAACGTGAGCATTGCTACACATGTCTCATGCTGATCCCATAGCCCATTTCCCGCCCGCGCCGAGCCCCCGCGGAACCCAACACCAGCCACGGGTAACGTTACACCGGGTATACCAAGTGCCTTCCTGAGCGAGCCTCTTGCCCGCCCGGTATGAGCCCAGAGCCGATATTTCCATACCAGGTGTGTGTGACTCATGCTTACACCGGGTCCCAAAGCCCCAGGTAGCGGCCGCGCGAGGAGCCGCTGTGGAGGAGCACATGCAGGAGCAGCTGTGAGATCCTGCAGGTCCATGAGTATAGCATTAAGGATGATGGGCCACAAATCCCACGTGCGTGCGTGTGTGCGTGAGCACCGGCTGTTGCTGGGCCGCTGAGGACTCTCCCGAGCTCCTCAAACTCCAGGCTTTGACGCGTCCAAACTTTATGACCCGAACACAGCCCGGCAGCCGGTCCACGGATCCCGGCTTTCTCTCCCTCTCTCCCTCTCTCCTTCTCTCCCTCCTTTCCCTTCCCTTCTCTCTTTTCTTTCTTTCTTTCTTTCTTTCTTTCTTTCTTTCTTTCTTTCTTTCTTTCTTTCTTTCTTTCTTTCTTTCTTTCTTTCTTTCTTTCTTTCTTTCTTTCTTTTTTATTTTTTTTTCTTTTTTTCTTTTTTTCTTTTTTTCTTTTTTTCTTTCTTTCTTTCTTTCTCTCTTTCTTTCTTTCTTCCTTTATTTCTATCTTCCTTCCTTTCTGTCTTTCTTTCTTTCTATCTTCCTTTCTGTCTTTCTTTCTTTTTCTTTCATTCTTTATTTCTTTGTCTTTTTTTTCTTCCTTCTTTCTTCATCTCACTCCTCTCTCTCTCTCTCTCTCTCTCTCTCTCTCTCTCTCTCTCTCTCTCTCTCTCTCTCTCTCTCTCTCTCTCTCTCTCTCTCTCTCTCTCTCTCTCTCTCTAACTTAATTCTCCCCTCCCCTTTCTTATACCTACCTACCTTTCTCCCCCTCTCTCCCATCCACCCTTCCTCCCACCCAGAACAGCAACCAAGAATATGTACCAAAAAAAACAAACTAATAATAATAAATAAACATACATACATACATAATATACAATAAAAAATAAAAAACGTGGGAATCCTGTGCGTCGCCTCCTCCTCCGTCCGATTC
>NC_061822.1:38901486-38908986 GCF_019202785.1 Penaeus chinensis | reverse complement strand
CGGGGCCTTCCTCTCGCGGCGCTGCTGGAGACGTCCTCGAGATGCATGGCCGCCACTTGCCTCGCCTCACCGCTCGGGCGGATGGGGCGGCCGGCGAGGGTGTGGCTCGGCAGGGGAGTGAGGTGGCAGGGGAGGTAGGTAGGGTGGCAGAACCGTGGGGTGGAGGAGTGGCAGGCTGCGGGGGGACAGGGTGGTGGGGTGGCAGGGTGGAGCAGTGGCAGGGGTGGCAAGGGAGGCGGGTGTTGTGTCCAGGGCTTGTTACAAGGGTGGCAAAGATGTTCTCGCGGTTACTGAATTAATAATATTATTGTTCATGGTGGTAGTGGCAAAAAAAAAAAAAAAGATGCTTTTGTTATTAAGGAATCATACTGGTAATCTTATTAGAAGGGGTATTATGTTCAATTATGTTATGTTATGTACTAACAGCGGTAAAAAATGAATTGTATTGCAGTGGCGGGATAAAGTTTTTGCAGCCAGCAATGGTCATCTCACAGCAGCTGTTGCCTTGATGCCGAGGCGCTGTTAAACCGCCAACCACCGTGGCAACAGAGGCTGCACGTCGGCACGTCGCCACGGCACGCACTGACGAGGGAGTTGCATGTGTGCTCTCGCCGCCGCTTCCCAAGGCGCGGCAATCATGAGGTTGCAGTGTCAACCGCACGTCCAGCGCCGCATTCTCTCGCCTCGCCGCATAATGTTCAAACTATTGAAAACATCACGAAACCTTCAGAAAAGGTTCGCTGTCGCTCTTCGGTTGCCGGATAGCCTTTTAAAAGCGCGCTCGAGAGGGGAAAAAACGTGATGGGAGCAATATCGCCACCTCTCGCAGGTCATCTGACACCAGGATGCTGGCGCAACCTCGACCGGCCCCACTCAACAGGAATTTGACCCGGACTGACTCCACACACATGACCTATGCAGGCCCCGAACCGCCTGGGAGGTCACGGAGGTCACGTCCTCAGCTGATGGCTTGCTGACGTGCGCATAAGAAACACGATATATTTGCCAAGACGCTTGTTAAGCGGCACTTGTCTACTTCAGGAGAGCATGAAAAACACGACGTTTCTAAGTAATAATGCCATCAAGTTTCTTTTCTTACACCTTTCATAGGAAATAGTTATCTGAGTTTTATTTGTGTGCTTCATCATTATCGCTATCATCATTAATGGCACTTTGTATGCAATGCGTATATTATGATTTGTGAATTTCCATCTCATGATATATCTCATTCTAGTCTTTATTCTCGTGTGTGTACATGTGTGTACATGTGTGTACGTGTGTGTGAGCGTGTTATCGACATGCGTGTGCACGGTTACGGCACCCCCAACCCCCGCATTCTTGCCCGGCCACAATATCCCCGCCACACATCAGAGGCTCCTGACCTCTGGCACAGCTGTTCGAAGGCCCTTGACCTTGGCGCTCGCCCCCCTCCTTCCGCGTCATGTGCTCGCTTGACACAACACTCGCCATTGTGCCTCGAGTGGAGCCGTTGCGCTGAGTGGGAAACGCACTCGCTCGACATGCAAAGGCCTCGTGCGTACAGGAGCTACGAAATGTAAAGTAGGATGGTAAATAAAAAAAAAAAAAAAAAAAAAAAAAAAAAAATCAAGTACGATGAAAAACACTCAAACAAGAGAATAAACACAAAAAATATATACGTCCACCTTATCTCGCATGCCGTGGGTGTGTATATAACCTTTTATACGCGCACTACGGGTGACCTTTGACCTACACCCAGCTCACGCTGACCCGCTGATGACTATCCCGCGTGTGATTACCGGCTCGTGCTTGTTGCTCGCCACCGCTCTCGCCCTGCTCGCCGCCGCTAATTAAGAGTCGCCTTTTCAGCACCTCGGCGCAGGTAGGGATTCTGTTTGGCTCTCCGTTTGCGTCTGTCTGTCTCCATCCCGGTCTTTTCATCTGCCCCTCTCTCTCTATGTGAGTCTCTGTCTCTATTTCTTTCTATTCCTTTCTCTCTTTCTCTCTTTCTCTCTTTCTCTCTTTCTTTCTCTCTCTCTCTCTCTCTCTCTATCTCTATCTCTATCTCTATCTCTATCTCTATCTCTATCTCTATCTCTATCTCTATCTCTATCTCTATCTCTATCTCTCTCTCTCTCTCTCTCTCTCTCTCTCTCTCTCTCTCTCGTAATTGAGGGGAAAAGTTCTCTTGACTTAAAATTCGACTTTCACTATGGAGCTTCACGGCCAATCTGATATAGGTTCAAAAAGTCAGTATATAAACAGAACTATATACAGATAAACACGGGAGACGGGGAGGGAGAGGGAGAGGGAGAGGGAGAGGGAGAGGGAGGGAGGGAGGGAGAGAGAGAGAGAGAGAGAGAGAGAGAGAGAGAGAGAGAGAGAGAGAGAGAGAGAGAGAGAGAGAGAGAGAGAGAGAGAGAGAGAGAGAGAGAGAGAGAGAGAGGGAGAGGGAGAGGGAGAGGGAGAGGGAGAGGGAGAGGGAGAGGGAGAGGGAGGGAGAGAGAGAGAGAGAGAGAGAGAGAGAGAGAGAGAGAGAGAGAGAGAGAGAGAGAGAGAGAGAGAGAGAGAGAGAGAGAGAGAGGAGGAGAGAGAGAGAGCCGTAAACACTAGGGCTAAGAAATGTAAATGCAGAAACAGAAATCTCTATATCTTCGCACCTGCTTCACACGACATCGTGACGGGGCATCTAGGCCTCCTAAGCACCCCCCCCCCCCGGGGCTACAACCAGGGCACCGGGGGTCAAACGATTCAATTTGTCGATGTCTTGGCCCTCTCGATCCCCGCGAGGAGCGACGACGCAACACGGAGATAAGGGACACCGTGTTTCCCCCGGGCGATTTTGGTTCTTATGGCGCCGTGCGAGAGAGGCCCTTTTCCCTCGACGACTCCCTAATCGGGATGAGGCCCTGTTGTCGGGTGTCCCTCCGGTGGCCGGCGGGGCTGGAAGGATTCCAATTCAGTGTTGTTGGTGATTGGTAAGATTATAAAAAGGGCTCGGGTCTATACACGACCCCGAGCGGCGTGATCTCTTACGCGCCCATGATCAGGTGAGCCTCTTCATACGGCTTATCATTACCGGCCCATTATGGTAAGGCGGGAGATACGCGAAGATAAGGCGGGGCCCGAGAGCCAGAGGAGTGAAAGGAAGGTGTTGTTCCCTCCGCCCACAGCCTCCCAGGGCGACCCCCCATCAGGAAACAACAAGGGAAGAAACGAGCAACAAGGAAGGAACAAGCGGGTCCTTCGCCGAAACAATGTCGCTTAAGCTATGACTCTGACCACAAGCTTGACCGCTTGGGGCTTGGCCATCCTGCGTTGGGCCGTACAGGTCGTACACACACCACAATAATAGAAGCCCTTCCCCCACCCACACACCCGACCCTTCATCTCATAAAAGGATACACTGTCATCCATTTTTCTCAACTTCCCATTCTTCGCCTTGCCCGAGACGGCTCGTCCACAAACGCTCCAACCCGTCTTGAAGAACCGTTTTTCTCTCACAAGGATGTCACCCCACGTGCCGGCCAAACCCATCACCTGTCGTGACGGCGGCGTCACCCGCGGGACCGCACCTTCGCTCGCTATGACAAGTGGGACACACGCCACTTGTCACAGCCGACATTTGCCTTTTGGTTTCCGTTGGGGAAAGAACCAAGGCGAGTTCAATAATAGCAAGCACGAGGCTGGCCGTCAGAATTACTATGCTTGTTCCCGTAAAATCGTTGATACAATACTGATGGAAGTAGGGAGACTGCAGACGCAAATTTGTGATGTCTCAGATACATCTTCCTTTGTCCACAAGGGACGTGAAGAGGTGGGATGAGAAGCTTGGAAAACGGAAAGAAGACAGAGAGAGAGATACAAAAAGGGTAAGAAGAAAAGAGAGAAACAGAAGAGAAAGAAAAAAAGGGTAAGAAAGAGACAAAGAGAGAAAAGAGAAAGAGCGAGTCCAAGAACCGCCTGGGCCTCGGTGCATCATCTCGCATGTCTCTATCCCGGGGCCGCGCGGGCCCGGCCATCACGCCCCACGCGGTCACCGTGGGAGACGAGCGCGCAGCCGGGAGATCCTTCACTGCGATCCTTCACAAGCAGGTTCCTCAATAGACCGCAAGCACAGTCGGTATCATAACCGAACGTCGAGCCATAAATCATATACGATATACACTTAACCACCTTTGAACAAACCCTTTCTGTGTATTTCCTCCGCGTGTTCCAACACTCTCGGAAACACAATTCACGCCTCTACCCCGTCATAGCCTTGGAAACGCATAAGCCAGACGCAATCTGAGCCTTCGGGATGATTAAATCTACCGACATCGACGTATCCATCTCCATTCCAGCCCCGTAAACACTGCGGGGCGAATTCCCTGGCGTCCCATCGCAGCAGATTAAAGACGCCAATAGACTCTCGAAGTGCCCGCCGCGCGCCGGCCACTCGTCTCGCTGTGGTGCCAGGTAGCCGGTGCGACGATACCAGATTACCACTCATCAATCTTGATCCGGACGGGGGTCTCCTCCTCCTCCACAGGTACCCATCCCGCATACCCCCCCCCTACCCCCCCAAGTACCCCAAGACGGGCCCTGGGCTGGCTGGTGGCCGGTCAAGATATGTGAGAAGTCAGTTACGGCATATTAGCCTCCCTCTGTGAAAGGTTGTAACAGTACCTGCAGAGGAGCTGGGGGTCACGAGTATCAGGTGAAGGCGAGGCGATGTGTGTGAAAGAGGATGGGGAAGGGGAAGGGGAAGGGGAAGGGGAAGGGGAAGGGGAAGGGGAATAGGAAGGGGATGGGGAGGGGGAAGGGGAAGTGGAAGGGGAAGTGGATGGGGAATAGGAAGGGGAAGGGGATGGGGAAGGCGAAGGGGAATGGGATGGGGATGGGGATGGGGAAGGGGAAGGGAAAGGGAAAGGGGAAGGGGATGGGGAAGGGGATGGGGAGAGGAGGAGGGGAGAGGGAGAGGGGGAGAAGGGGGAAAGGATGGAAAACGGAGAAGAGGGAGGGGAAGATGAAGGAAGGAGGAGGAGGAGGAGAAAGAGGAAGAGGAGGAGGAGGAGGAGGAGGAGGAGGAGGAGGAGGAGGAGGAGGAGGAGGAGGAGGAGGAGGAGGAGAAGGGGAAGGGGAAGAAGAGGAAGGGGAAGGGGAAGAAGAGGAAGGGGAAGAAGAGGAAGGGGAAGGGGAAGGGGAAGGGGAAGGGGAAGGGAAAGGGGAAGAAGAAGAGGAAGGGAAAGGTGGAGGGGAAGGGAAAGGGGAAGAAGAGGAAGGGAAAGGGGGAGGGGAAGGGACGGGGAAGCGACGTACAAGAAGCACAGGCGGTGTTGAGTAATAAGTAGATGAAGGAGTACATGTGAGTGGGGGGGAGGGGGGAGGGGGGAGGAGGGAGGAGTACGGCCGCGCCCCCCGCCGGGGTCCCTGATGGCCCGGCTTTGTAGTTGTCGCTTAGCGGAGTGGGGGAATGATTACCTAGTGGAACAAGGACCCCTCAAGGCTTCCCCCGTAACCCATGGAGGCGGAGGAGCAGGGTCACGGCCCTCCCTCCGTGCATGGCCGTCCGCGGGTCACGTATCGCATGACAGCAGGGCGTGACAGGCGCAGCACACCACCGAAAATGTTCTTGTAATCTCAAGACGTCAGGATGAATGATCAAGGCACGTCATGCGCTGCCTTTTCTGTCTCTGGCCATAGGTATCCGTTTCTTCTTGCTCGTTCTTACTTTTATTCTTTCTCGTTTTCGTTGGCTCCCCGTCTGTCCGTCCGTCTGTCTGGCTCTCGCTGACTCGCTCTGACTCGAGTTTTCCCTCTCCCATTCCCTATCTCTCACACTCTCACACTCTCACTCTCACTAAGCTCTCTCACACTTCACACACACACACAGAGAGAGAGAGAGAGAGAGAGAGAGAGAGAGAGAGAGAGAGAGAGAGAGAAGAGCGGGAGAGAGAGGATGAGCAACAAAATAGCCTCGCCCTGTTAACCACAAAACAAAATAATGCAAGAGTTTTATTTTCAGCGTAATCTAATCGATCGCATTTGCCTTTTTCTATCTCTGTTACACTGGATCTCGTTACAGAAAAGATTCTTACGTAAGATCACAAAATACACACCGAACAGCGTATCAGTGTGACAAACCCCAGTAAAATTAAGAACGCGGGGATTGGGTGACGGGATGTGTTCATCAAAACAAAAAAAAAAAAAACGGAAAAAAAAGAAACTGCGAAGAATGAAGAGAGGAGAATTAGGAGGACAAGAAGAAGATGGCGCAGCAACATGAGAAGACTCGCTTGTAACGGCTTCCTGGGATACACTCCGACCTCGCCCCGAACGCCGTGGTCGCCTCCTCTCTTCACGGTGTCCGGGCGTGGATTCGGGGCTGTGCGTCGCGCCCGTCTAGGTCAGCGGGGGAAGGCAATGTATGCAGGGGTAATATTGATAGATCCCCCCCCCCCCCCCCGCCCTCTCTCTCTCTCTTGTCCCTCTCCTCTTCCAATCTTTGTCGTTGTTTGTTGTTGTTGTTAGCGTCGTCGTCGTTGTTGCTGTTATTGTTGTTGTTGTTGTTGTTGTTGTTGTTGTTGTTGTTGTTGGTGGTGGTGGTGGTTGTGCTGTTGCTTTGTTGGTTTATTTGAGTGAACGAATATGTGTGTGTGTGTGTGTGTGTGTGTGTGTGTGTGTGTGTGTGTGTGTGTGTGTGTGTGTGTGTGTGTGTGTGTGTGTGTGTGTGTGTGTCTGTAAATATGTGCGTGAAAGATACAGAAGAGGTGCCACCCCCTTGGCAATGCGCATAACCGAGGGCCCCGCGTGGCATCGCCGGCCTGGCGACGGCGTGGCAGGAGGCGAAATGGGTCGTCGGTGCCAGGCGTCCCGGCGAGCCACACCTCCGTCCGCCCTTTGACGGGGACAAAAGATCATACTCCGAGAGACCCGCTTCAAAGGGGGGGGGGGGGGGGCTCTCTACACGGCCAATACCTTTAAGGTCGACGCTCCTGTGAGACTCAATGCCAAAACCCGACCATCCTTTCATTTAAACCTCTTTCCTTCCCTTCAATAAATGTCACATAGCATCTTCTTCCCCCACATCCTTATCCTAGGCTTCGGCAATCTTTTTTTTTTTCCTTCTTCTCTCCCAATCTTTTCTTTTCCTTTCTTTTCTTTCTTTCTTGTGTCCTCCAGCCGTTTATTGTGGTCGATGGGAAAACCTTTAAACTCCTGTAAAGGTGCGGTTATGATGTTTCACGAGCCGGACTTGAATAGGCAATTCCGAAGGGCCATGTTCCCTCCCCCACTATCTTCCCTTTCCTTTCCTTCCCCTTCCTCCTTCCCTCCCTTCCTCCTTCCCTCCCTTTCCTTCCCTTCCTCCTTCCCTCCCTTTCCTTCCCTTCCTCCTTCCCTCCCTTTCCTTCACTTCCTCCTTCCCTCCCTTTCCTTCCCTTCCTCCTTCCCTCCCTTTCCTTCACTTCCTCCTTCCCTCCCTTTCCTTCCCTTCCTCCTTCCCTCCCTTTCCTTCCCTCCCTTTCCTTCCCTCCCTTT
>NC_061822.1:38876486-38891486 GCF_019202785.1 Penaeus chinensis | reverse complement strand
TAGAATAATTAATAATAATAATAATAATAATAATAATAATAATAATAATAATAATAATAACAATAATATTGATATCAATAATTACAATAACAATAATAACAATAACAATAGCAATGGCAATGATAATCATCATCATCATCATCATCATCATCATCATAATAATAATAATGATAACAACAACAACAATAATAAAATAAATGTACAAAATAAAAACTAATATAAACATATTCCCTTTAAAAACTCGTCCCTTCCCCTCTATTCCCCTCTTCCAGCTTTCCACCTCTGCCTACAAACCCCGGAGGCGATTTTTCCTCGCAACCAAATCCTCCAGGATGAAGAGGTGTAAAGAATCATAAATATTCAGCATCTGTTTGATCTTCCTTCATCGCAGACGAGCGACGCTGACGAAGGAAGGGAAGCCACGTCTCCTCCGGTGTAGACCTTGGAGGACGTCCCCCTCGCCTCGTCCTCCTGCCGCGCCCTCCTACGGTATCTCTTTGGCATGGAGACGAGGGCAGGGATTTAGGTCTACGTTTGTGTGTCTCTGTCTTTCTTGTCTCTTGTTCTGTTGCTTTCTTGGTCCCCTTTTATGGTATATTTTCTTCTCTATCTTTTTTTCTTTCTTTTTTTTCACTTTCTGCGACTTTCTTTCTCTCTCCTCATCCGCTGCCTGCGTTTTTCTCATCCGATTTCGTTTCGATTTTTTTTTTTTTTTTTTTTTTTTGTCTAAAGCCAATAATTCCCTTCCCTCAAGTTTTTCCCCTTCGCTGCATCTTCTTCCTAATTTCTTTGCTCATCCCTCTCCCTCGTCTCGTCTCTCTCTTTTCTCTCCCTATTTCTTCTCTCCCTGTCATTCTGTTTTTTCTCTTTTCCTCTCCCTCTTCTTTTCCTTCCCCCTCTCCTACCCCTCCCCTCCCCTCCCCTCCTTTTTTGCTTTCCTTTCCCCTTCCCCTTCCCGCTCCTCTTCCCCCTCTCCCTTCCCTCAAACTACTTCTTCCCCCTCCCTTTCTTCTCCTTTAACCTCTCCCTTTCCCTTTCCCTTTCCTTTTCCTTCTCTCTCTCTCTCCTTCCCCGCCCGGCGAGTCTGATGGCGACGCCTCGGGGAGGATCTCGCTGTAATCTCCTATTTTCCTTCTCTCTGGCCCTCGCCTCGCCTCCTTCTCCTCCTTCTTCATCTCCATCTTTCGTCCCCACTTCTCTTTTCTCTTTGCCTGTAACTGTCTGTCTTTCTTTCTTTCTTTCTTCCTCTCTTTCTTTCTTTCATTCCTTCTCTCTCCCTTTTCTTCTCCGCCTTCCTTATAACCCCTTCATCCGTCCCCTGCCTATCTTCCTCCCCTCTCATCGCCCTATTCACCATCCTCCTCATTCCCTCCTTATCGGCCTCATCACTCCTCACACTTCCCACCCACCTTCGGCGCTCCACCCTCACTATCACTCTTCCATCTCTTGCACCCTGAGCGCTCACCCTTCCGAAGGGGCTTTCCCTGCCCGTAAAAGAGGGAGAGGGAAGGGAGAGGGAAAGGAGAGGGAAAGGGAAGGGAGAGGGAAAGGGAAGGGAGAGGGAAAGGGAAGGGAGAGGGAAAGGGGAGGGAAAGGGGAGGGAAAAGGAAAGGGGAGGGAAAGGGGAGGGAAAGGGGAAGGAGAGGGGAGGGGGTGATAGGGGAGGGAAAGGAGAGGGAAAGGGGAGGGAAAGGGAAGGGAAAGGGGAAGGAGAGTGGAGGGGAGGGGAGTGGTGGGGAGGAGGGGGAAAGAGGGGCACGGGGATAAGGGTAGGGGGAATAGAGAAAGATAAATAGAGATAGGGATACAGATAAACACAAGAGATAGAGATAGGAATAAACATGGGGAGAGGGACAGGGATAGAGTGAGAAGATGTGGAAAGAGAAAAGAGAACGAAAAAAAAAAAACGAGAAAAAAACGAAAGAAAGCGAAAACCCAAAATCCAACCAAGAAAGGGTGAGACGCGACAACAGAACTCACAGAGCAACAACACCCCTTCTGTGGACTCATCACTTCTTTAATTAATGGGGAAAAAAGAACAAATGAACGGCTTTCATCAGTGATAATCTTTCACACTCTTTTCTCTTCACCCAAAACCCAACAAGGCCTTCCTAAGATATTTGTCTGTCGAGTCTAATACATTTTCATTCGCATAGACCATGGCATTTACAGCCATTATTTGTTCTTCTCTCTGTCTCTACCTTTGTTTCTCTTTACATGTTTTATACATATGCACGTACAAATATATGCAAATGTATATTTTACATGTATTTCTATGTACGTGTAGGTGTAGGTGTAGGTGTAGGTGTAGGTGTAGGTGTGTGTGTGTGTGTGTGTGTGTGTGTGTGTGTGTGTGTGTGTGTGTGTGTGTGTGTGTGTGTGTGTGTGTGTGTGTGTGTGTGTATGTGTGTGTGAAGGGGGTGCTTGTCTAGAAATACAGGACATTCTCACGTTTTCATATGATGAGAATCTAGATTTTGAAAAGCCCCTTTTTTTTTAGTTCATAGGCTATTCCCTCCCACTCTCCTCCCCCTCTCCCTATCCCGTCCCTTCCCCCCCCATCCCCCTCTCGGAAGCTCCGGCCGTACTGAGCACCCAAAAAATATGAACGAGGGTTACGGAATATGTAAACAGAAGATCATCCCTTAAAATGGACAATTTGCATAAACTATGAGCGACGCAGCGGCCTACGAGCGGGCACGATCCGAGCAAGGCGCGAGGGGAGAGGAGGGGCTCGCTCTAACCTGATCATAACACATAATGATGATCCATGGCGCTCACCCCGCACTCCCCTCGGCCTGAGATACCCCAAATAAGACTTGATCTGCCCATTTCCCCGGCCCATGCTCCCCCAAATCATCTCTAGTTTGCCCTACCCTTCTCTGCCCTCCCTGTCACGCGCCCATACAAGCCCTCTTCGTGGCTGTCGCTGTCACTCACACTCGCAGGACTCACATGGCAGCTGTCACTCACAAACGGAAGGACTATTGTGAGGCGGAGTGCGGGCGGGATGGGGGCTGCAAGGCCTCGTGCTCGGCCTGTGTCGACAGGTGAGAGCAGGGCGGCCGGGGGAAGGCAGGACAGACGCTCCCGCAAAGCCTCGAAATGAAATGAATAAAAGGGGACGATGAGGGTTGCCGACAGTGAGCAGTGTAATGACACGGACGTTCTGAAGGACGACGCACCCTGAGTGACGCCGGGCCGTTGGTGTGACGGCGCAGCACGGCGAGGCAGCCGACGAGAGAAAAGGGTCATCTGGCCACAAAGGAGAGACACAGTGCGAGCCAGAAGGAGCCACCTGGAAGTGATGGAGAGAGAGGGAGAGCGCCAGCTGGAAGTGACGTGCGGTGATGGAGGACCGAACCCTTTCCTCCATCAGCCTTTTCCCTGCCATTACGTGCGCGCGCACCAGCACTTAACGACCACTCGCAGCTCCCACTCTCAGTCTCCCTTGGAGGAAGGAAATGCCGTCCGTGGATTTACATGCGGCGATTTCACAACATAAGTCCAAAAACAAAAACAATCCAATAGCAACAAAGCGACGAGAAAGATGTTTTGGCCGTTCGGATCCCGGGTCCACGCGGAGCCCGGGCCCCGCCGCTCCAGACGAAGGCTCCGAGACCATAAATCCGAGTCGGGCGACGACGCCCCATAACCAGCGGACAAACACGTAACTCATCACTGCAAACAAGGATGACGTCCACTTGTGGCCCGTTTCCCTCTCCTTGTCCGCGTGGCACTCCCCTCGTCCTCCCCTCCCCACTCCTCTTGCTATCCCCTCCCCCTTTCCCCTCGCTCTCTTCTTCCTTTATTCCCTCTCCCCTCGCTCCCTCCTTCCCCTCGCTCCCTCCTTCCCCTCGCTCTCCCTCCTCTCCCCTCGCTCTCTTCTTCCTCTATTCCCGACGCTCCCCCCTTCCCCTCTCCCCTCGCTCACCCCTCTTCCCTCGCTCTTTGCTTCCTCTTCCCTTCTCCCCTCACCCTCCCCTTCCCCTCTTCAATAATAAAAGCAAACAACACCCACAAGAACGACACCAACAAAGAACAACAAAACCACCACCAAATAACAAAAAAATCTACGGCACAAAAAGACGAAGAAGAAGAAGAAATTAAGACGAAGCAAAAGAAATTAAAAAAGGGGGGGGGGGAAGGAGAAAAGCCGAAGAAAAAGAAAACGGCCTCACTTGACGCAACAAAAGAAAGCGATACGATCTTGACCTTCTGTCGCTTCCGGTACATTTGTTCGAGTACACAATACTCTCATTTAACACACTAAGCTTCTTGAACACTTAACCAGGCCGCTCCTCCCGTGCGTTTCGGAGGCTCAGAAACCGTTGTTTTATCTTAATTTAAGCAAAATATGTAGAAGAAAATAACTTTTTTGTTAATATCTAACGCCGTAATTTGCAACATTCCTATTCCATACCAACAGACTACCAGATCATCCCACCATCTTCTGTAACAACAAACCTACCAGAACCACTAATTAAACCCTTAAATATAGACCAAATTCAACCAATAAAATCCTCCCCAAACGCCTACCAACCGACCAATTTCATCCCCCAAAACAGCCTCTCTCAATCTCGGCAGCAACAAGCCTCGCCATTCGGGCAAGTCGTCGAGCAGAAATTCCATGCCGGGCGGACGCAGAGGGCCGAGAGCCGCGTCCGAGAGAGCAATGGCGGCGGGCTGCAACGTGGGCTAAGGTGGCCGAGAGAGTGAGTTAAGGTTGGGTCAGTAAGTGGTGGGCCAGGTGGCGGTGGCCCAAGTGGCGGTGGACCAGGAGGTGGCGGCCCAGGAAGCGGTGGGCCAGGAAGCGGTGGGCCAGGAGGAGGTGGGCCAGGAAGCGGTGGGCCAGGGATAAATGGACCTGGAGTCGAGGGGGAAGCGTGCCAGGAGGTGGGTGCCAAGGGGGTGGTCCTGTCTGAGAGGGCCAGGGGAAGGCGGGGAGCTAGGGGAAAGGTGGGTGGGCGGGCGGGCGGGTGGGGAGAGGGAAGTCAAGAGGACAAAACAAAGATGCCGAATTGTGTAATCCAATAAGTATGTCAACTCCGACGCGCGAGGAAGTGAAAACCGAATTTCACCGACTTCTGCCCGGGCTTGACAGGGATATCCTCGGACCTCGGAGATGGTGACCCTATTAAACAAGAGATTATCATATTTTATTTTCTCTTCTTTTTTTCCCTTAATCCTATCATCGAAGAATGTAAAAAAAAGAGCTAGCACGGAGGTTGAAAATGCTGTAACTCAACCCTCCCCCTCCCAACCCCACGCCCTCCTCTGGCTGTCTTAAACACAGGGGGTCACCTGCAATTACTTGATCAGGGGAGAGGGAGAGATACTCTATTGGATCATGTTCTTTATTGCATCACTTTTTTTCTTTATATTCTCTTTCTCTCGCCCTATTCCCTACTTTACCCCTCCTGCGTTTATTTTCCTCCCCTCTCTTTCGTTTTCTACTCCCCTCAGTCTGTCTTGTCTTGTCTTGTCTTGTCTTGTCTTGTCTTGTCTTGTCTTGTCTTGTCTTGTCTTGTCTTGTCTTGTCTTGTCTTGTCTTGTCTGCCTCTCTCTATATATGTTTATATGTTTATTCATCTGTCTGTCTGACTGTGTGTCTGTCCCTCTATATAGAGAGATAAACAGACAGGTGGATACAAATAAATATTAATTTGGTTACTTATCTTACCATCTATTTGCACCCCTATCTTCATTCATTTACATCTACTAACCTGTACATCTACACATCTTCTTCCCCTTCCCTCTCTTTCTTTCCTTTTATCCCACTCTCTTGATGCTCTCCTCCCCTCACCACCTTCCCCCAACAGCCTTTATTCCCCTCGCTGTCCATCTGAACTCCTTTCCATCTCAGTGAATTTTGCGTTGACCCTTACACTATTCCATTATATTTCCAGTTTCTTACAACTCTCCCCTTATTCGCCCGCACCCTTTCGCCTCAACTCCCCCTTTTTTTCATACCTCCTCTTTCTGTACTTCCCTCTTCGCACCCCCGGTCTCTCCCCTTTGCCTCCCTCTGCGTCTACGATAATCCAGGAGGGTGAAGGAGGCCGCCTCACGCCTCACGCCTCGCCCCTCGCACCTTATGCCTCATTCATGCACCTCATCTTCCAGTCCCCCGCCATAACAGTTTTAATAATTTTGGCTATAGACTTATGGCGTATTCAACATGAGTGTCGTGAGGCAACCTGAGAGGGAAGGAGTCTCTGGCGTGTACGTCCGAGTACCCTGAGTACTGTGTGTACCCATGTATTGAATTTGCGCTTGTCCGTACCTGGCCTTTATGTTATGTACCTACATACATACCTCTGCATAACCCGCGCCGGCCACTTGCGCGCACGCCCATGTATATTTAAGCGTATGTCTGCGTACTTCCCCGTGTATAACTATGCGTCCACCTATATGTGTACTTAACCTACCTACGCGCTCTCCATCGACTGCGTGTGGCCAAGCGTTCCGAGCTGGTGTTCCCCTCAGCGGCTTCGTGTTTAGTCAGCGTCGGCGACTCCGCTTTTAACTGCACATATTCACGCAAGTTGGATCTTGATCGATACACAAACCACCTAATTGGTTAAGGCGAAGCCGAGCCAGGTATGGACCGCCGCGATGCCAGTCACAGCACACGTCGCCAAAGTCTCTTAGGCCACGAGGCTTCGTCGAGCTTCTCTTCTCTCTTCTGGCTTCATTTTCCCTTCATTTTCATTTTCAGTCTTCTTCTCCCCCTCCTCCTCCTCCTCCTGATTTCGGTGAGTAGGCTATTGCAATGTGACTTTTACAAACTCTTCCTCTTTTTTATTTTCCTCCATGTTCACCGAGTTAACGTTCCTTTGCGTTCCCTTCCGAGTTGAATCTGGTAACGCGTCCCTGCGCTATAAAAAAAAAAAGTCGTGTGTGAGTCTGTGTGCGAATAAATATGAGACGAGAATAAGCCGGGTATTGTATGTGTATATATGTCTGAGGATGTTGTGCATAAGAGGGGCATGTTGTCCTCCCCTAAATCAGACCGACAAACGACCCTCGCGCACAACTTAACGTCTTCGGAACCAAAACAAGTTGTGAAACGCAGCCACTCTTGCATCAAGCGAAGCCACCAGCGGAGATGGCTGATAACGGGGGTAGCGCAGCGTACCATAATAATCAATTGTTGTTTGGCAAAACCTCTTCTTTTTTTCCTCCCCCCCCCCCCCCCCTCGTTTCTCTTTATCTTCTCCTTTTTTCTTTTCGCATGATTACTTGCCACATGGAGTCACTGCGATATTAAGGGGCTGTATTGCTCAGAATTAAGAAAAAGGCAACATGAAAAGAAGGAGAAAGGCCTGACTCCCTTATACGAAGCTTGGACCGCCTTAATGCCCAACAAAACTGCACAAGAGGGAGGTTAGGGCGGCCACGTCTCTGGGTGGCTGCCGGAGGGTCGAGGGTCAGAGTCGAGGTCCTGGGAAGGAGGGGGGGGGGTGGAGGGGGGGGTGGAGGGGGGGGTGGAGGCGGGGGGGAGGAGGCGGGAGGGGGAGGAAGGAGGAGGAGGAAGGAGGAGGAGGAGGAGGAGGAGGAGGAGGAGGAGGAGGAGGAGGAGGAGGAGGAAGGGAAGTGGGAGGTGGAGGTGGAAGTGGAGGAGGTGGAGGTGGAAGTGGAAGTGGAAGTGGAAGTGGAGGTGGAGGTGGAGGTGGAGGTGGAGGTGGAGGTGGAGGTGGAGGTGGAGGTGGTGGTGGTGGGAGGAGGTGGAGAAGGAAGGAAGAACTGAGGAAAAAAAAAAACAACATAAAAAAGAGCGGAAGAGGAGGAGCAGGCAGCGAGAGAGGAAGGCGGAGGAAAGGAGGAAACAGAAGGGAGACGACCTAGGAAGGAGAGATGATTTAGGAAGGGGAAGGGAACGACCCTCGGTGAAGGAGAGAGGGGAAGACGCCAAAATGAAAAGAAAAATGGGGAGAGGAAAGAGGGAAGAAACGAAAGAGCAAAAGAAATCAAAGGAAAAATTAAAAGGCACAGAAAGAGGCAAGGGAAGACTGGGTACGAGAGGCTTACTTAAAGGGAACGAGAGGGGGGAGGGGCAGGGGGAGGGGGGAGGAACTGGTGAAGGGTAGAGGAGGGAGAATGGGAGAGAGGGAGGAAGAAAGGCTGAAAGGGAGAAAAAGAGAGATAGATGGCGAGCGAGCGAGCGAGAGAGAGAGAGAGAGAGAGAGAGAGAGAGAGAGAGAGAGAGAGAGAGAGAGAGAGAGAGAGAGAGAGAGAGAGAGAGAGAGAGAGAGAATGACAGAGAGAGAGAGAATGACAGAGAGAGAGAGAATGACAGAGAGAGAGAGAGAGAGACAGAGAGAGAGAGAGAGAGAGAGAGAGAGAGAGAGAGAGAGAGAGAGAGAGAGAGAGAAGGCGGAGGAAGCAAGGGGAAGCAGCAGGAGAGGGAGCGTGGGAAGCAGGGAGAGAGGGCGGAAGAGGAGAGCGCAGGAGAGAGGGAAGGAGCGCCCACGAGACGCCCTCCTCGTGGCTCCTGCACCCCTGCCGGCTCCTCCTCCACGCTCCTGGGGCTCCTCGCGGGGCACACTTTCTCTCGCACAATTAGCAGCTCCTTGCTCCGCCGCTGAGAATATCCTTCAGGAATGCAGTCTGGCGATGACGTGGCTTCTGTTGGCGCGGGGGGAGGAGGAGGGGGAGGAGGAGGGGGAGGAGGGGGGGAGGGGGAGGGGGAGGGGGAGGGGGGGCGAGTGCAGTGGGGTGATGTTTGTGGTGTGGGGTGTGAACGGGGGGGGGGGGGGTGATGAGAGGTGTCAAAAACGACGTTTTCCTTTTCTCTGGGGATTATTAGTATCATCCTGAAGTATCATCACCATCCTTATCAAAACTGCGCCGTCATCACTACCATCGCCATAACCCCAATTAGTATTATTATAATACCTGTCACATAACCATCGTCTAATTAATATATAAGATTTCATCGCCATCACCATAATTATAACTTTCAGAATTACTATCAAATCTACCATCACCATCGTTTCCATCACCAATATCCCAGCCATCCCATCCCATCGACTACCTTGATCTACCCCACAAACCCTAACACAAACTCCATCCAACCTCACCCTCTACCCAAAAAAAACACACAAACAAAAACAGTAAAACGATAAAAAGTACCAACCATTATGTCTACAGAGCGCACCATATATTCCCTCATATTCCATTCTTCCCCGCACTCAGTCCCCGCCCGCCCCTTGGCCCGTGACGTCATTCAAGTGCCGCCATAAACAGCGTCACAAAACCGACCGCAACTTCATAGAAGGCCTCGTCGCCGCTCGCCTCCGTCTAATTCAAAATCAAAACAACGCGCCAAAGACAACACGACTCAGACCATAAAAAATTAGTAAGACACAGAGCCCGCCACGAAGAGTGGTCGACGGTCGGAGGTAAAAAAGAAAAGATAAAAAAAAAAAAGACAAAGAAAAAAAAAAAATAACATGAAGGAAAATAATATATCTAAAAAAATATAGAAAAACTTGTGAAGGGTGCGGAAGAATAACATTGGAACCTCTCGACACCAACCTCAACCTCTGGTCCAGCTGGTTTATGATCGTTTAGAAGACTTTGTATATACCCGTTTTATGATTTCATTGCCACTAACCTCGCCCGGGCGGCTATTTTTTCGGAGAGCAGTTCAACGAGGAAGCGCAAAGTTGAGAACAAATTTCTTGCAAAAGCTTAACCGACCGAGAAAAAAAAAAAAAAGAGAGAGAGAGAGCGGGAGAATGAGAGAGGGAGGGAGAGGGAAAGGGGGAGAGAGAGAAGGAGAAGGAGAAGGAGAAGCAGAAGGAGAAGAGGAAATAGAGAGGGGGAGGGAGGGAGGGAGGGAGGGAGGGAGAAGGGAGAGGGGAGAAGGGAGAGGGGAGAGGGGAGAGGGGAGAGGGGAGGGAGGGAGGGAGGGAGGGAGAGAGAGAGAGAGAGAGAGAGAGAGAGAGAGAGAGAGAGAGAGAGAGAGAGAGAGAGAGAGAGAGAGAGAGAGAGAGAGAGAGAGGTAAGGGGAATAGGGAAGGGGAAGGAGACAGCAACAGAGAGACAAGAGACATAAGACATACATACATACATACATACATACATACATACATACATACACACACACACACACACACACACACACACACGAAAACTTGTCCTGCGCGAGGAAGCTGCTCCCCCCCCCCCCCCCTACTTTAATCCCCGGAACATGTGCTCTGAAGTCACCCCCCCCCCCTCTTCCCCAACGTCGACTCCCTCCTGGCCCCAGCGTCGGCTATCTGATTTCCTAATTAAATTTCCCCTTCTACCTCGCTCTACGCTATACTCTCTCTCTCTCTCTTTTTCTATCATTTCCCCCAAATAACAGACTCTATAATAGAACCGAACCTTCAAAAAAAAAAAACAAGCTGAAAAAAGCTGAATTAAAAAAAGATATTAAACAAAAAAAAACACATCTAATCTGTGATATGCCGGATAATTGTCTCTATCGCCCGAAAACACACGTGCGACGGAGGAGGAAGGAGAAAGGGGGAAGGGGGAAGGGGGAAGGGGGGAAAGGGAGAAAGGAGGAAGGGGGAAGGGAGAAAGGGGGAAGGGGGGGAGAATCATGCAATCACAAGGAATCTCTTCGAATTGCCTCGGTCACGCCACCGACCCCGATGCTGCGGACTGTGCTTGACAGTGGCTTGACGGAGGGGGAGGGTGGGGGGCTTGACAGTGGCTTGACGGAGGGGGAGGTTGGGGGGCTTGACAGTGGCTTGACGGAGGGGGAGGGTGGGGGGCTTGACAGTGGCTTGACGGAGGGGGGAAGGGGGGGAGTGTACGAGGGAAAGGTGAGGGAGAAAGAGGGAGAGGGAAAGAGGGAGAGGGAAAGAGGGAGGGGGAAGTGAGGAAGGGGAAAGAGGGAGGGGAAAGACGAAGGGAGAAAGAGGGAGGGAGAAAGAGGGAGGGGGAAAGAGGGAGGGGGAAGTGAGGAAGGGAAAAGAGGGAGGGGGAAGGAGAGGAGGAAGGGAAAAGAGGGAGGGGGAAGGAGAGGAGGAAAGTGAGGAGGGAGGGAAAGGGGAAGGAGAGAGGAAAAAGGAGAGGGGGAAATGGGAGGGGAAGACGGGATAGGGGGAGGGGAGTGAGGCACTAAGGATGGCAGGGTAAGATGTGAAGGAGGGGAAAAAAGGAGGAAGGAACTAGGATTCGTTCATGAAGGAAGCTTGAACCCGCAGGCGATTCTATCGCTGCGTTTGTTATTCCAGCTTGTATTTATGATCGGGACGGAGAGGGAGAGGGAAGGTGAGGGGGGAGGGGGAGGGGGGTGGGGAGGGGGAGGGAGGAGGAAGGAGGGAGAAGGGAGGATGGGGAGGGAGGAGGGGGAGAGGTGAGGGAGTAAAGAAGGGAGGGAAGAGGGAAGATGAGGAGGAGGGAGGGGGAGGGGATAGGGGGGAGAGTGAAAGGGGGGGGGAGAGGAGGAGGAAGAAAAAAATACGAATAAGAATATAAACTGGAATAGGCATATGGAATAAGACAGGATTATGAATAGCAATAGGGCTTGCACTTGTAATACGACTAAAAATAAGGATAAAAATAAGAATGAGAATAAAAGCAGAAATCGTAACAAACAAGAAACAAGAACAACGAAGATGAAGAGATTGAGGGAAGAGGAGGGTCTCCTTTCTCCCCTCTCTCTCTCTCTCCTCCTCTCCCATTCTCCTATCTTCTCCTTTAATTATCATCCACCTCTTCTCCCCCTCTCGCACCCATGCCAGTGCGTCGTGCCCGCCCATGCCCGCTGCCCGCATGACCATGTTATTTTCCACACGCAGCTTTTATTAGCATTCCTCTTCCTTGGCTTTCCGACCTTCATTGTTGCTGGCCCGTCCTCTTGAGTCCCTTGCTGGCCTTATCTCACACGTGTTTCTTTATAGTTCGTCTCTTTTTACATCTTCTTTCATTCTCTTTTTTCCTTTATCTAGTTTCTTTCATCGTTTTAATCTCTACAAGCCTTGGCAACGGGGCGCGCTCTCTTCGCATGCGGGGGACAGGAACGCTGCCATGTTACGTCGATTCGTGCTCCAATTATGATAATGATAGGCATGGCTGCAGCCCTTCTGATGCACGGACATACTTTCGCGTGCGCACGCAATCCCCAAATCGCAGATGTATAGGTATTTATTTGAATAGGGTGGGTGGGGGTCGTTTAGATTTGTGTGTGTGTGTGTGTGTGTGTGTGTGTGTGTGTGTGTGTGTGTGTGTGTGTGTGTGTGTGTGTGTGTGTGTGTGTGTGTGTGTGTGTGTGTGTGTGTTTGTGTGTGTGTGTGTGTGTGTCATCCATATATATCTTTTGAGTTTGTTTGTTTTGTGTTGCTTTGGTTTCATTCCATCGAATCTCCATTGATATATATTTGTCCTAATCCCATTTTTTTTTCTTCTTTCCCTCTCTTATTCTCTCTACTTTTTGCATACACCCTTCCTTTCCCCTCCAGTCTTTCTCTACCATTGCCTTCCTCCCTTATTTTCTCCGTGTTTCTTCACTCCCATTATCCTCTGCCTTTCTCTCTCTTACTATCTCTCCCCTCTCTGTCTCTTTCCTTCTTCCCTCTCTCCCTTATTCTCTAGCCACCTCTTCCCTCCTTCCCCCTCTCTCCCTTTCCCTCTCTTCCCCTCACCAGCCTGTGTACGTGTGCCGGACATTAGCACCATCGACCCCTCCCCTCGCGCCGGTGTCTCCCAAATGTAATGGTGTTCCAGATGTCAATAATGTGTGCCGCCCAGGTGATACTTTTCCCAGGTTTCTCACACGGTTAAACTCTCCGCTTTCGGGCCGCGGCGAAGGGGCGACGAAGGGGCGGCGAGGACCCTCCATGCGCTGGTTGGGGGAGGGAAGGAAAGGGAGGGGGGAGAGAGGGACAAAAAGAGGATGGTTTGCACCGTGTCGAAACGCCAGCTCAGACTGACCCATGTAAAACCGCGTACTCTTTATCTCTACTTCTAACTCTAGCTCTATCTCTAGCTGTATCTCCTTCCATTTTTCTGTCACACTATCTTCTCCTTCCTCAATACCTCCCTCCTTCGCTGTTTCTGTCTTCTGCCTTTGTATCTGCGTCTACGTGTATGCGTATTCGAGCACATAAAGGGAAAAAAAGATCGGCGTATACCAAAAAAACACAGAAAAGAGAACAATCACTAGCCTAAGCGCTCGAACGCCTGACAAATTGAGATTAAACTCGCCAAGGTGATCCCATTCACCTATTTCCTGATTAAGAAAAAAAAGAAAAGAAAAATCCAATCCCCAATAACAGAATCTAAAAAAAAATACAGCAGACGTACGGCCGTAGGAACCGAACAAACACAACTAAAATGCGACCATACGCGAGCCACAAATACCTACCGCAGCGGCGTAAGTAGGGCCGTAGAGTACCTTCCTGCCCAATCATCTGGTACCTAATCCTCAGCCTTCAATTCCGCTCCCACAATGCCGCGCCGGCTTACCTAAATCCTGTCCTGCTCTCACCATAATGAATTCCCGCGATGGTTATTACAATGTACTATACGCGCAACCGCCAAACACACGATATGTAACTCGAGACTGTAAAGGGGAACGCCAGAGGCCAGTAGGGAGCTGGGGAGGGACAAGGCGGTGGGGGGGGGGGGGGTCAAGGAGAAAGATGGAGGGGAAGAAAGAGAGGGAAGTGAAGGGAAAGGGAGGAGAGAGAAATGGCGACAGAAAGGGATCGGTTGAGAAAAGACAAGAGAGAAAAAGAAAGAGAGAGAGGGGACGAACGGAAAGGAAGGAAAAATGAACATAGAAAGAGATAGGATGAGGAAGCCGAAGAGAGGGAACGAGGAAGGAGGAGGCGGAGGCGGAGGCGGCGGCGGAGGGAGCACATGCACCTCCGAGGGGCGTGTGAGCGAGCGGGCGAAAAGTTCGTTTCGTCCGCCTCGCCAGGATGTGGTAGATGTCGAATAAAAATGAACTTCCGCATTGATTAACGATGTGGCAGTTCTATTGGCGTCACGAGGGCGAGGGCGAGCGGGACACCGTGGCGTGAGGCGAGGCTGTACACCTATGAAAGAAACGTAAAACATGCTCGGTTGAAAAGTTTCCTTGGAACTTTCTTGGACACGCCCCAGTTCCGCCCCCCCCCCTCCCTCCGCACTCGTCATGTATTCAACCTTCCATTCCCTTCTGCCCCCCCCCCCCCCCTCCATGCTTCTCTCCTGGACTGCGCTAATTCCGGTGTCCTTTGTCCCGTCCGTACTCCGCGCCCCTGCACGGACACCAGCTCCTTGTGCAGTCCCTCTCCCCTCGCCTGTAGTAGTTTCTCTGCAGAAGGGAAACATTCCTTTCTCTGCCGGAATATCCTGCCATGAACTATCGTGTCCCAGGGTCGTCCTTCGTCCCTCCTCCCCCCCTCCTTCCCCCTCCTTCCAGGTCCCTCTAACAGCTGCGCACGCGCGTGGCGACCTTCCCTTGTTTCGGTTATCGATACTTGCGCCATCGACAGGTGATATGATGCTCATTCCGCTACAGGTTTCGAGGGTTTTACAAGCTGCTCTCGTAAATAATTCATTTTCTATCCTTTATTTATTTTTCCGGGTGAATAACTGACAGAACTGAGTAACTTGATGAATGAATAACTGCGAATATGACAGACTGACTGAGGCCTAACTGACTTAGTTGGTAACTGCCCGCCTGCCTGCCTGCCTGCCTGCCTGCCTGCCTGCCTGCCTGCCTGCCTGCCTGCCTGCCTGCCTGCCTGCCTGCCTGCCTGCCTGCCTGCCTGCCTGCCTGTCTGCCTGTCTGCCTGCCTGCCTGCCTGTCTGCCTGTCTGCCTGCCCGCCCAACAAGCCACCCATCTTGCCTCTCTGCCTGTGTGTGTCTGTCTGATCCTGCCCCCCCCCCCCCCGGCGCCGCCCGCCCTCAGTCTCCAATCAGGGTCTCTCATCACCCATCTTAATTAATAACATTCCCTTTTATCTTCCGCGCGCCGAGCCTCATTCCACTTCCCTCCTTGC
>NC_061822.1:38841486-38843986 GCF_019202785.1 Penaeus chinensis | reverse complement strand
CCTTCCCCTCCTTTCCCCTCCTCCTCTTCCTCCATTTCCTCCTCCTCCCCTCCTTTCCCCTCCTCCTCGTCCTCCATTTCCTCCTCCTCCCCTCCTTTCCCCTCCTCCTCGTCCTCCATTTCCTCCTCCCCCTCCCCTCCTTTCCCCTCCTCCTCTTCCTCCATTTCCTCCTCCTCCCCTCCTTTCCCCTCCTCCTCTTCCTCCATTTCTCCTCCTCCCCTCCTTTCCCCTCCTCCTCGTCCTCCATTTCCTCCTCCTCCCCTCCTTTCCCCTCCTCCTCGTCCTTCTTTTCCTCCCCCTCCCCTCCTTTCCCCTCCTCCTCGTCCTCCATTTCCTCCCCCTCCCCTCCTTTCCCCTCCTCCTCATCCTCCTTTTTCTCCCCCTCCCCTCCTTTCCCCTCTTCCTCCATTTCCTCCCCCTCCCCTCCTTTCCCCTCTTCCTCTTCCTCCATTTCCTCCTCCTCCCCTCCTTTCCCCTCCTCCTCGTCCTCCTTTTCCTCCTCCTCCCCTCCTTTCCCCTCCTCCTCCCCTCCTTTCCCCTCATTTTCCCTCCTCCTTTTCCTCCTCCCCTTCTTTCCCCTCCTCCTCGTCCTCCTTTTCCTCCCCCTCCCCTCCTTTCCCCTCCTCCTCTTCCTCCAATTTTTTCTCCTCTTCCTCCTTTCCTCTCCTCTTCCTCCTTTCCCCTCCTCTTCGTCCTCCTTTTCCTCCTCCTCCCCTCCTTTTCCCTCCTCCTCTTCCTCCATTTCCTCCTCCTCCCCTCCTTTCCCCTTCTCCTCGTCCTTCTTTTCCTCCCCCTCCCCTCCTTTCCCCTTCTCCTCTTCCTCCATTTCCTCCTCCCCCTCCCCTCCTTTCCCCTCCTCCTCTTCCTCCATTTCCCCCTCCTCCCCTCCTTTCCCCTCCTCCTCGTCCTCCATTTCCTCCTCCCCCTCCCCTCCTTTCCCCTCCTCCTCTTCCTCCATTTCCTCTTCCTCCCTTCCTTTCCCCTCCTCCTCTTCCTCCATTTCCCCCTCCTCCCCTTCTTTCCCCTCCCCCTCCCCTCCTTTCCCCTTCTCCTCTTCCTCCATATCCTCCTCCCCCTCTCCTCCTTTCCCCTCCTCCTCTTCCTCCATTTCCCCCTCCTCCCCTCCTTTCCCCTCCTCCTCGTCCTTCTTTTCCTCCTCCTCCCCTCCTTTCCCCTCCTCTCGGCTCCCCTCGCCCTCGCTCTCTGGTGAGGCAAAAACAAGTTTCTCGGGACGTGTTTTCTTGCAGATGGAAGAAGAAAATTGCTCAGTTCCATATTGGTCGGTTCATATCAACAAAGTCCATGTTAAAATTGGCTTGCTAATGTATTTTTTTTTTTTTTTTTTTTTTTTTTTTAAGTGTGAAGTAAGTATATGTGGATTTAGATGGCTAATGGAGCTAGCACACGTACATAGACAAACGCACAAGAACGTAAACACACATACACAAAAACACACAAACGTAAACACACACACACACACATACACACACACACACACACACACACACACATGATGAAACCCCTCATAGAGTTTCAGAAAGGGTTTTCAGTTATTTTCTACAATATTTAACTGGCTACAGCCTGTTTTCCGACTTTCTTTATAAGGGACATTAACTTTACTGCTCTCATTTGCTAAACAAGTCATCTTCAAGATTGGCTCTAAACACAGACGCCGGGATGAGTGTTTTGATTCTATTTAGGGACTGAATCCTTTGTTTTTCTTCTTTCTTTTGTTTTTTATTGTCTTTGTTACTCGATGATTATGTAATGATGATGCCATCGAGGTAGTTGTTGGATGTATGTGTTTTCAGTCCTCGGTTTCTTAGCATATTAGTTTATTTTACTTTTTTTTTTTACTCTCTTTTATCACTTATCTCCCATTTCTCTATGTTCTCTTGCATTTTAATCATGTCTTCCTCATCAAACGATTCAAAACAATCTCCCATTTTTGTATCTTAAACGTTAAACTTTTTGATCCTCCAAAACAACCAGATCACAAGTTCATCTGTCTCGAAAGCCGCCAGACGAAATCTACGGGAATTTCATGCGATAGATCCGAAGTTCCTTGCCCAGAGTCACCGGCCGGCGAATTGTTCCCCTCGATTGCCTAGACATGGGAGTCCAGAATCCAGTGGGATATCCCGTGGCGGATGAATGGGGAGGGTTGACGGCAGGAAGGGCATCCGGCTGTAAAAAAAAATATAATAATAATAAATAAATAAGATAAAAATTATGCGGCTCATTCCGCTGTGAATAGTGACCCCGTAAAAAAAAAAAAAAAAAAAAAAAAAAAAACTGGATTAAGCTAAAGAAGATACATACATATATTTCAACCTCATAGGAAAATCGGAAGTGGGTCAGGAGAAATCTTTTGAGCGCCCCTCGAAAGAGGCCTGCAGCAGAGATGCTGTGAACATAGATCTTGCGATGCCTCTTGCTAGGGTTGCACATATATTGAAAAGTCCTCATAAGGAAGAACTAGCAAAGGCCTGAAAGCTTT
>NC_061822.1:38813986-38823986 GCF_019202785.1 Penaeus chinensis | reverse complement strand
AGACGAGAGGGAACCCTACAATAACATCGGTCTGCGTCGGTCACTGGATAACAAGGTCGTGCGAGAGCTTCCGAATAAACGAAAACACTAATGGAATGACTGATAAAAAGAGCAAGGAAAACAGATAAAAGATAAATAAAAGGCGAACGAAGACGCGGACGAACAAGACTAACGGGAAGACTAACGAATGAAAACACAGACGAAAAATAACTTACATAACAGCAAACGGAAAGCAGCGACGAGGAGTAGAGCGGCCGCCCCCGGTACCTGCTTGCGCGAGATCTTTATCACGAGATAATTGGCCGCGTAATGACCCCTTCTTCAGGAGAGGGTGGACAGGTGAGAGGGGCGGCCGTAGCCCTACTCTAGGCGTGGGTTCTGGGCGTGGACGGGCGTGATAAGCGGGTAATGAAGGCCTTTTCGTCGGACGAGAAGACCGATGAGCTGATAATGAGTGTAATTGTGAGGTATCATAATCTTATCTCTTAACTTAGCAGCTTCTTATTGTAGTCTCGCTGACGGAGAGGGGCGTGATGTGCCGGGAATATCTGAGCATAAAAAAGCGACATGAAATTGCCTTCAGACAGTAATGAGTTAGAGTGAGGCCCAGGGTGAGGAGAAGGATGATGGCCAAAACAGTGAGTCAGTTACGCCCGCTAGTCTCCGTCTCGCCTCACTGCTCCGATGCTCATGATAGGCCTATGTGATAGCCCGGCATCGAGCGGCAGGTGTAATAACATAATTTCGTGGTGAGATTCACGCATGTACGGGCGCGCGCACTCTGCATGTATGCTGGCAAACACGCACATCAAATTTCTCAGAATACAATGACTCTTTCTTTACTGAAGAAAGAGGGAAAGAAGCAGATCAACAAACATGCACAGGCGAAAGAGGAAAAAAATGTGGCGCACACTCACACAACATCCACGCACACGTGTATACATACTAATACGTGTCCAGTCAAACATACGCCCACATACACACAAACGCACAACACTTAGACACACACACGAGAAAATCATTCAAGCAAAAACTATATATTTAAAAAGAGTGAATAAAATAGAATAAACATACACAAATATAAAACTAAATATATTATATATATATAAACATATACAGACAACTCAAACTCTCAACTGTAAATCGAACTTTAAAATGTCAAGGAAACATTTGACACCCGTAAAAATAATAAGCCATTTAACTAGAAAACGGTCGCAAACGCGGGAACGCCAGAACACCTGGTACCCCGAAGGACAAATCGGCGCAACATGCAGCGATCAGAGCCTGCAAGCAGGAAGAAAAACCCCCAGCACCGGCATGTATCCGACTCACCAGGGCGTGATGCAATATGTTCAGCGCGGGCCTTTTGTTGGACGGAACGTGCTTCTTCGTTGGCAGCCATTCGCGCCGCGTCCCCCTTGCCTTGAGCTCCTGAATCGTCGTGATCAACATTGGCAGCGGCTCAGCGGGCTTGCAAGCACACACGATTTTCTATTTGTTTTTTTATTTATTTGTTTGTTTCCGTTTTCGGTGGCAAAACACCCAAATCATCCTCAAATCCTGTCTATCTATTTGTTTAATTATTAATTAATTCATCTATTTATGTTCCAAGTTTGTCCGTCTATCAATCTCCTATTCTTTCTATCTATTTATCTATTTATTTATCTTTATTATCTACTATCTATCTATATATCTTATCATATTATTTATCTATATTTTATACTTTCTACATAGTTATCTGTCTCTCTGTCTGTCTGTTCTGTCGGCCCTATCTATTCATTTATCTGCTATTAATCTATATTTCCCATCTATATATCTATCTGTCTAGCTTTCTGACCTCCTGCCTACCTATCCAAAATCTGTCTATACGTCTATCTACCTCCTGCCTACCCATATATATATATATTTGTGTGTGTGTGTTGTGTGTGGTGTGTCTAACCATCTATAATATGGTAAGTATATGCACATATATGTACATGAGCGAACTTTTTCCTTGACATTTTCTGCCAAAAGAAGCGATAAAGATTAAAAATAATGAAATCACATATTTTCCCTCTATCCTCTGTCCATCTCTCTCTCTCTCTCTCATCCTCCCCCCCTCTCTCTCTCTCTCTCTCTCTTCTTGTATTCTCATCACCTCGTCTCCTCCCTCAACCTCCCTCTCCCTCTCCCTCTCCCTCTCCTCATCCCCCTCCCTCTCCCCCCCCCCCTTTCTCTCAGTCTCTTTTCTTTTGTTTCTCTCTCTCTCTCTTCACTCCTCTCTCTATCCACACCTCATCTCCTACTCCTCTCTCATCCACTCTTCTCATCTCCTCTCTTCATCTCTCTCACTCTCTTACCTCTCTGTCTGTCTCTTCTATCTCTCTCAATCTCTTTCTCTCTCTGTCTGTCCTGTCCTCTGTCTCCTCTTTTCTCTCTCTCTCTCTCACCTCCTCTCTTCTCTCCCTCTCTCCCTCGCATCTTCCTCTCTCTCATCTCTCTCTCTCTTCTCCTCCCTCCCCTCCCTCTCTTTCTCTCGTCTCATCTCTCTCTCCTCTCTCTCTCTCTCGTCCTCAATCCGGGCTCCTCTCTCACAACCTTCTCTCTCCTCCTCTCACGTTTCTCCTTTTTCTCTCTCTCTCATCCTCCTCTTTAACTCTCTCCTTCTCTCTCTTTAAATTACACTCTCTCCTCCTCTTCTCTATATTATCCTCTCACGTCTCTCTCTCTCTCTCTCTCTCTCCTCACTCCACCGTCCCTCTCTCGCTCTCTCCTCTCTCTCGCTCTCGCTCTCGTCTCTCTCTCTCTCCCCTCATCCCTCCTCTCTCTCTCTCACTCCACTCTCTCACCCCCTCCCCCACCACCCTCTCTCTCTCTCCTCTCTCTCTCACTCGTCTCTCTCTCTCCCATGCTCCGGCCTCGCTCCAATCGAACATCCTCTTCTCGCCCTCTCTCTCTCCTCTTCTCTCTCTCCTCTTCTCTCTCACTCTTTCCGCTCGCTCCTCACGTCCTCTCATTTCTGAGGTCCTCCCTGGCTCATCGTGTGCCCATTTTATGACATAAAAGTAACGGACATTCCAGCGAGCAGAAAGTCTTTTCTGGAAAATTGTTTCTACCAACATTTAGCAAACTTCTTTATGAAATAGCCTTGGCAAATACAAATACCACATGATACAAATACAAGCTCCAAGGTATTAGTAACTCAAGCAGCTATGTTTGCTTACCCCTTTGTTTTTGACGAGGAGTTTTTTGTTTCCTCCTTTTAATTCGTTTATTTTCTTTTTCTTTTCTTGTTTTCATATTTTTTTTTGGTCCCCTTATTCATTATCATTTCCCTCTTCTTTCCACCTTCTTCGTTCTTCTGTATGCCTCTTAATCTCTTCCTTTTGCCTTTTCCTTTCCTTTTCTATTATCCTCTCCTTTCTCCCCCTTTTTGCCCTTTACCATCTTTTTCTCCTTTTCCTCATTCCACAGTTTCCTCCCAGTCCTCACCTTTCTTTTTCCACCCTTTTCTTCCTTCTCACCCCTTCCCATTTTCTTTACATCCCCTCCCCCCCCCCCTCCCACCCTCGACCATTCGAACCTCCCGTGACGTCAACCAAAGCTTCCGTCTTGAGATTCCCTCTCGCCGCTGTAAGTAACATTAGTCCCGGCAGCAGAGTCAAGGAGAGGGGAAGGGGGAGGGGAAAAAGGGGAAAGGAGTGGGAGGGGAGAGGGAAAAAGAAAGGGGAGGTGCGGAAGGAGAGAGAGAAAGAGAGGGAGAGAGAGAGAGATAGAGAGAGAGAGGAGAGAGAGAAGAGGATAGAGCAGAGAGAGAGAGAGAGAGAGAGAGAAGAGAGAGAAGAGAGATCGAAAGAGCGAAAGAGATATAGAGAGAGATAGAGAGAGAGAGAGAGAGAGAGAGAGAGAGAGAGAAGAAGAGAGGAAGAGAGACGGAGAGTGAGAAAGATAGAGAGGTGAGAGAGAGAGAGAGAAAAAAGAGAGAGTGAGGAGAGAGAGATAAAGAAAGATATAAAGAGAGATAGAGGAAGAGAGAGAGAGAGAAAAAAGAGAGTTAGAGAGAGGCGAGAGAGAGAGAGATAGGAGTGAGGGGGAAGGTTCGGAAGGTAATAGAGAAATGAGAAGATAGATAGAAAATAGAGAGGAGGTAGAGAGAGAGGAGAGCGCGATAGAGGGAGAGAGAAGAGAGAGACAGAGAGAAGAGAAGAGAAAAGAGAGAAGGAGAGAGCGATAGGAGAGAGCGAGATAGAGATAGCGAAAGAAGCGAAAGATCGAAAGATAGAGAGATATAGAGATCGATAGCGAGAGAGAGAAGAGAGAGCTGAGAGAGATAGAGAGAGAGAGACGGAGAGTGAGAAAGAGAGAGAGAGAGAGAGAGAGAGAAAAAAGAGAGAGAGAGAGAGCGATAGAAGAGAGAGAGCCGAGAGAGAGATAGAGAGAGAGATAGAGAGAAGAGACGGAGATCGAAAAGAGTAGAGTGAGAAGAAGAGAGAGCGAAAGCGAGAGGAGTGAGAGATGAGAGCAAAAGAAAGAGATAAAGAGAGAGAGATAGCTAGAGAGAGAGTAGAGAGAGAGAGAGGAAAGAGAAAAAGAGAAAGAAGAAAGAGACGCTCCTCGTCGAGAGATACGCTATCTCTCGCTCCTCTTCCTCCCTCTCCTCGCTCTCTCCATCCTCCTCCCCCTCGCGCCACTGCGACCCGACCCCCCCACCCCTCCCTCCCCTGACTCTAGCTCCCGCAACCCATAGTAACCTCAGACAAAATGTCGAGAATACACTACAATGCCAAGGCCATTCATCAACTACCACTCCTTCCCCTCCACCTACTCCTCCACAGTCCACCCCTCCTCCTTCCACTACTTACTCCACCTCTTTCACCACCCCCACCTCCTCCACATCCTCCTCATCGCCTCATCCACCACCAACTCCTCAAACACCCATCCCCCCACTCTCCCCTACCACCCTCATCCCACAACATTATTGCCCCCGCCCCTCCCCTCAGACCCCCCCCCCCCTATAGAGTCCCTCCACCCCCCTCCTACACAATAAAACCTTTTTCCTTCGTTTCTTCTTATTCCGTGCCCCTACCCTCAGGATCCCTCCCACATCCCCCCTTCTCCTCATTCCCTCTGAACTCTTCCCTCACCCCCCTCTCATCCCCCACTATTCCATCCCGACCCCTTCCATCGATGAATCCCCATGACACACTAGCCCTCCCCCCTAAAACACCATTCCCCGCCATCCCCTCTTACCTCCGCCTATTTCCTCTCTTGACCCACCCCTCCCCTCAAACTACCATCCCCCGCCATAACCCTCCTCACTCCTCCTCCTCCTATATCACTTTCCCTCTCCTCTCCATGTCACCTTATTATCCCTTTTCTTCTTCTTCCTACGACCATTTTCCTCAGAACCCCCCCCCCCCCCCTTAAGTCCTCAGGAACTATCCCCCCCCCCACTCCTTAACGCCCCACTACTTCCTACCGCCTTTTTCCTCAAACTCCTTAAGCCTCCACTCCCCCCCTTCCTCTCCTCCTCATCCATCTCCCCCCTACTATAATTCCCTCCCCCCTCCTCAACTCCCCCCACCCTCATCCTCCTTCTCTTCCTTTCCCCCTCCCTCCCTCTCCAAATTCCCTTCTCCTCCTATCCAATCTCCCCCTCCCTCTCCCCCTTCCTCTCCTCTCCTCCTCAGAATCTCCATCCCCCCTTTCCACCCTCTCTTCCCCCCTTCCTGTCTTTCCTCCCCTCCCTCCCGTCTCCCCCTTCCAACCCTCACCCCCTTCTTCTTCCCACCTGTCCTTCCCCACTCCCTCCCATCACCCCCCCTTCCACACCTTCCCTTCCCCCCTCCCTCCCTCTCCATCCATTCCTCCCTTATTATCTCTCTCCCGTCCTTTCCTCCTCTCATTTCCCACCTCCCCATCCATAACCCATACCACAACGTCCTCTACTACTGCATCGCCGAAAAGACGTGCACAACTAAAGGGCACACCTACTTCAATATCCCCTCTTCCTGACGAATCACACAAACACCGAACCTCCCTCAGCCAGTACACACATACCGCCCCTCCCCCTGAACGCTCAACACCTCTACGTAGCTCCATACAGCAACCAATTCCCGACCGGCAACCCAACCCAACCTACACCTCTCCCCCTCAAAACACACGTACCTACTCCACCCGCACTCCACCTCACAGCCCCATGCAACTCACGATGGAAACTAAACCTAAGATCCAATGCACCAAATTCACTACCATTTCCCACACCGCTCCCACTCCACACCCACTCCCCCAATCCACTCCTCTTCCCCTTCTTTACTACACCCCCGTCCTTTCCTCACCCCCCTCAACCCAAGAAACTATTGTTGCTTTAAGCTACACACGCTGTCTTGCATCTCATTACCAAAAAATCAGAACGTTTGGCCCTCAGACGAGAGGGAACCCTACAATAACACGGACTGCGTCGGTCATGGATAACAAGGTCGTGCGAGAGCTTCCGAATAAACGAAAACACTAATGGAATGACTGATAAAAAGAGCAAGGAAAACAGATAAAAGATAAATAAAAGGCGAACGAAGACGCGGACGAACAAGACTAACGGGAAGACTAACGAATGAAAACACAGACGAAAAATAACTTACATAACAGCAAACGGAAAGCAGCGACGAGGAGTAGAGCGGCCGCCCCCGGTACCTGCTTGCGCGAGATCTTTATCACGAGATAATTGGCCGCGTAATGACCCCTTCTTCAGGAGAGGGTGGACAGGTGAGAGGGGCGGCCGTAGCCCTACTCTAGGCGTGGGTTCTGGGCGTGGACGGGCGTGATAAGCGGGTAATGAAGGCCTTTTCGTCGGACGAGAAGACCGATGAGCTGATAATGAGTGTAATTGTGAGGTATCATAATCTTATCTCTTAACTTAGCAGCTTCTTATTGTAGTCTCGCTGACGGAGAGGGGCGTGATGTGCCGGGAATATCTGAGCATAAAAAAGCGACATGAAATTGCCTTCAGACAGTAATGAGTTAGAGTGAGGCCCAGGGTGAGGAGAAGGATGATGGCCAAAACAGTGAGTCAGTTACGCCCGCTAGTCTCCGTCTCGCCTCACTGCTCCGATGCTCATGATAGGCCTATGTGATAGCCCGGCATCGAGCGGCAGGTGTAATAACATAATTTCGTGGTGAGATTCACGCATGTACGGGCGCGCGCACTCTGCATGTATGCTGGCAAACACGCACATCAAATTTCTCAGAATACAATGACTCTTTCTTTACTGAAGAAAGAGGGAAAGAAGCAGATCAACAAACATGCACAGGCGAAAGAGGAAAAAAATGTGGCGCACACTCACACAACATCCACGCACACGTGTATACATACTAATACGTGTCACAGTCAAACATACGCACACATACACACAAACGCACACACACTTAGACACACACACGAGGAAAATCATTCAAGCTAAATAACTATATATTAGAAATGAGTGAATAAAATAGAATAAACATACACAAATATAAAACTAAATATATATATATATATACACACACACAGCGCAACCAAACACACCTGCGTGCTCAAGCATACTTTCGGCCGAAGTGCTACCAGGTGAAGGAGTTCCCACGGACCTTCGTCTTGTGTTATTACTCAGGCCAGAAATGTGGTCATGAGGAACCGCTCCCAAACTCTCCCATGGGACAACGATATTAAAGACTCGGCAACATGAGACATGGTATTTGAGGCGATAAATCATACTTTTCTCTCATAATCGGAGCTATGAAAACGACGGAGCAATCTCAAGAATGAATCGCCTCATTTCCACCTCGGCGGGCGCGGAGTAAGAAACTCTCGCTCATCTCTCTCGCCCGAGGAAGACGCGTATGACAGGTGCCCGTGCGAGTTAATCATTACCAATCATTATCTCTCATTACTGACACGGAGCGGAAAATTGCCGATGATTGGATGAGTTATATCATCATCGGGAGACGATCTTTAACACTTTGGCCGTGTCACTTGCCTCGGGGTTCGTGAGACAAATGGATTCACGTGGATTCGAAAGGCACTTTGATTAACACGGATTAGGGCGCGAAAATTTTCACAGCGTGACCTTAGATTAGTTCTAATAACGCGGCGACAAATAGCCAATCAGCTGAGAATTGTGTAAGGGCATAATTTCATCTAATCCCACGCCGAAAACAATTTCAAGGAACGCTACAGACACGGGAATCTAAATGAAACAACTACCTGTAAGCGTCAACCATAAAAGAACCAGGCAAGAATAGCACTTGACATCGTTTTTGGACATCATAAAATATCTTACCCGGACAGGTTCTGCCCTCCTTCCTCCATCACTGTCACATTTCCGTTTTCTATGAGGTCGAAGAAGGTGCTCTTCGTGCACCACTCTTCGAAGAAAATGGTTTACTTCGTTATCTTTAAGACCGGATGACGGGGCTGTCGATGGATTCACCCTTTTGTTCTTTTTCGTTTCGTCTTGCTAGTTTTTTGGTTTAATTTTTTTGTTTAATCAGTTTTTATTTTTTTATGCTGATTTGTTCTTTTTTCTTTATAATTTCTTGTTTCCCGGATTTTTGTTTACAACAATCTTACTTTTCTTCACAACGAAAAATTTAAGACATTTTAACACGCAAGTTACATAGAAGAAGAATAAAAAACGAGCAAACAAACAAAAACTTTAAATTCAGTCACACAAAATATCACAAATAAATAAAAAAACACAAAATCAAATAAAATAGAATATAGCATTATCCATAAACAAGTAACCTTTATTAATACTTTATACCGACAGTAGTCAGCCTCAGCTCATTAGTATGCAAAATGCCGAGTTTCTCAATTTATCTGAATTAGTAAAGAATTAAAAAATGAATATATTATGAACAAAGTCAGATTCATTAGAGCCGGTAATTATAAATATTTATCTCGTATTAAGTGCATGAACACAACAGTTGCTGATTTATACTGGAACATTCTCGGGGAAAAAAAAAAGATATCGCTGCGGTTCATAATTAACAGAACACATTTTTTAAAAATATTATTTTCTTAATTCATTAAAAAATATATGAAGGTCTGGATTTTAGCCACGTGAGTCCTTTCACATATGTAACACTCCCTTATAAAACCACAATGCAGTCTTTTTTATCATTTTCTAAAATGTAGATATGATTGAATAATCTCGATGAATTTATTCATATGATCGGATATTCACTCTTCCTCTTTCTCTTTCTAATTTCGCTGTCTATCAGTCCATCTATCTATTTGTAAGTCTGCTTATCTAGTTAGGTTTATGTCTATCCATTTTCATGTATGTATCTTACTTTATCAATATATATGTACGCTTTTATCTTTTGTTGTTGTATCTCTATTTCTACATACCCTTTCTCTGTTCTTGTATGCGTCATTGACTCTTTTTATTATCTAACTACGTCACTACGACTATTAATTCTTCTTCTTATCGTTTCTTAAATGTAGAAGATTTGGAGACACGATGACGTCACAAAGTCTTTTTAGCGGGAATGAAATCTGTATTTGTCATCTTCCATCTCTTTTCCCGTCGATATCAATTTCTGATATATATATATTTTTTTCTCTCTCTCTTCCCATCTGTCAGTTATATCTTTGTTTATCAGAGAACATTCTAGGTTAGAGATATTTGTTTCCGGGGGACTGATGACAGTGTGACGTCAGAGCAAAACATTGAATCACGTGATACTTTTCAGTGTGATGTCATAACAGATCCCTGTCTATTACAAGTTCATTTGATATTGCTCATTCTCATTCCCAACGAGAGACAAATGACATGATAATCCGACGAAGAAAAAGGCAAAATAATCAAATCAACAAAACCGCGCGGGCTTATGACGGCATTCATCTCCAGGACGCAGCGTAAGAGCGACTCGCTGCCCGCCAATTTTCTCTCCCCGTTTAATCCGGACTTCATCAAATTTTCGACCAATTACACTCATTGTTTGATCCGAGTCGAGAATATGGAATAGGCGTCGCGTCGCAATT
>NC_061822.1:38787396-38792396 GCF_019202785.1 Penaeus chinensis | reverse complement strand
AAGAGGAGGAGGGAGAGGAGGAGAAGGAGGAGAAGGAGGAGAAGGAGGAGAAGGAGAAGGAGGAGAAGGAGGAGAAGGAGGAGAAGGAGAAGGAGAAGGAGGAGGAGGAGAAAAGGAGGAGTAGGAGGAGAAGGAGAAGAGGAATAGGAGGAGGAGAGGAGGAGGAGAGGAGGAAGAGGAGGAATTTCTTTCATATAAGCAAGGGAAAAAATATGCGTCGGAAATATGGGGGGAAAAATGTGCGTGGGGGAGGGAAAATATGCGTGGGGGGGAAAAAGAGGGGAAAAGCCTTAACCCTCACTTTCTGGAGAATCACATTTGCCTCTCCATTAAGCGTTCGGTAAAAAAAAAAAAATAATAAAAAAAATAAAAAAAAAATAACATAAATGTGCGATGACATACAAAGATGTTTTGAAAGCCTCTTAGCAATTGCTATTTGAATTACAGAAGCCAAGGCTCTCGAGAGATATGTAAAAGAGGGAACCGATTAGATTGCACAGATTGCAGAAGGAAGTGCATGGAAACGAGGAAGAGGAAGAAGGGGAAGAGGAAGAAGAGGAAGAAGATAAAGAGGGAGAGGAAGAGGAAGAGACTAGGAGGGAAGGAGGAGGGAGTGGAAGGAAGGGGATGAGGCAGAGGGAAAAGCAGGAGGAGTAGAAAAGGAAGAGGAGGGGGAAGGTGAAGGGACAACGACGAGGAGGAGGAGGAGGAGGAGGAGGAGGAGGAGGAGGAGGAGGAGGAGGAGGAGGAGGAGGAGGAGGAGGAGAAGATAGAGATAAAAAGAAAGAAATGTAGACAGAAAGAAAGAAAGAAAGAAAGATGGAGGGGGGATAGGAAGGAAGGAAGGAAGGAAGGAAGGAAGGAAGGAAGGAAGGAAGGAAGGGAGGGAGGAAGGGAGGGAGGTAGAGAGAGGAAAAGAGAGAGGAAAAGCAAGAGGAAAAGAGAGAGAGAGAGAGAGAGAGAGAGAGAGAGAGAGAGAGAGAGAGAGAGAGAGAGAGAGAGAGAGAGAGAGAGAGAGAGAGAGAGAGAGAGAGAGAGAGAGAGCATGCAAAAAGGTCTAGCCTGTAGAGATCATGCTCAAAAGAAAAAAAGAAGCTTTAGCCTCCTAAGAAAACGACGAACACGTCCAGACAACTGACTAAAGAAAAATAAAAAGAAATTAGATAAAGAGCGAAACATGAGAGAAAGATGAAGGAGAAGAGGAGGCTACATACGGTCACTTCGCCCATATCCTCTGCAGTGTCTCGCGAGTGGCACTGTCACTGACACTGGCACTGGCACTGGTCTCGAGGAGTGGGGGGAGGGTGGCGTCCCTGCGACCACCACCACGCTCACACCTACGAAATGGAGGCGGTAAAAGACTGCTCGGGGAGAGCACAACGGCCAAGATATTCGCCGATGTTGAGGGAAACAAGTGACAAAAGGATTACTAAATTTTCCAAATCTGGAACTTTTTTTTTTGTTTATCTTTTCTTTTCTTTTTTTCTTCATTTTAATTGGTGTTTTTGAGTTCCAAATTTTCCTGATCTGGAATTTACATGGGGGGTGGGGGGGCTTTTGGAAGACCAAATGTTCCAAACTTTGTCTCTTAAAGGGGTGGTGTTCTAGATTTCCAAATTCTTCAAAGCTTTTTTCGTACTTTTTCGAGGGCGGGGGGGGGGGGGGTTAGTTTCGTTCTCAACTCCTTAATTTTCCAAATCTGGCAGCCTTTTTACCTAATGGAGGGGAGAGGGAGAGGGGGAGGGGGGAGTAAGACTGACATTTCAAATTATCCAAATCGGTTAACTTTTTTATAGTTTTTGAGGGGGGGGGGTGTATTCGGACGGGCAATATTTTTTTTAAAAATTAACTTTTCGATTGCTCGCTACTTTAACTTATTATTTAACTACTTTAACTATTATTTTTCCTGATGTGGGGGTTTTGAAATTTTCTTTAGTGCAACCATATTTCGTTTTATTTTCAGGTAAAATAATTACAAGTACATCAAGCTGCATAAGGGCAACATAAGGGCAGTTAAATATGCAAGCATTTTTTTACTCTACATTTACCACTACAGCATTGTCATTTCGATCAATATAATTCACAATAACCATATATCCACACAAAACAATTCACTGTATCAATCAAGCGTATAACACTTTAAATAAATAAACGAAACTGGTAAATAAACCAGACATACCACTAAATATAATCTACACAAACATAATTCACACAAACAAAGAAGTTGATTTATAAAATTGACCAAGAACATGCAAGCATATATATACACCCAAGTCAGGGAAGGAGACGAATGATGGGGAGGGAGGAGACGAGAGGGGGGTGGATGGGGGAGGGAGAGAGGGAGAGGAAGGGAGGAGGAGGGAGACGGGAGAGGGGGAGAGAAGAGGGGGTGGAGCGGCGAAGGGGGAAGGTTGTAGAAGGGATAGGGGTAATGAGGGGGGGGGGGGGAGGAAAGCGAGACAAGGTATGAGGGGTTAAAAGAAGAAAAAGAGCGAAATAGGTGGGAGAGAGAGAGAGAGAGAGAGAGAGAGAGAGAGAGAGAGAGAGAGAGAGAGAGAGAGAGAGAGAGAGAGAGAGAGAGAGAGAGAGAGAGAGAGAGAGAGGACAAGAGCAAACGAATGAGATCAGACAGAGAACAGCAGACAGTCAGACTTCACAACCAGACAAAGAGAGATATACAGACAGACAGACAGACATGCATCTGGCGGCGGGAGGGCAAAAGGTCCGCCGAGCGAACTGGGCGCTTTCGACCCGACTCCCATCACACTCCTGGACGCCGGCCAACCCTCACGCCAGCGCGCTCCGGCATGACAGCACCGGGTTTCGGGTCATGCTCTCCAAAGCAACTCGCAACCCCTCCCCACCCCACCCCACCGATCCCCTCCCCTCCACTCCCCCCACCCCTCCCCCTTCCTTGCACCTCCTCCTCCTCTTCTTCCTTCGTCAACCCGTCCACCACAACTGATTATCATCTTCTTCTTCTTCTTCTTCTTCTTCTTCTTCTTCTTCTTCTTCTTCTTCTTCTTCTTCTTCATTTTATTCACTTTCTCCTCCTCTTCCTCCTCGTCCTTATTCTACTTTCCCTTCTCCTCTTCCTCCTCCTCTTAGTATGCTTCCTCCTCCTCGCTCCGCTTCCGTTTCCCTTTTACCCTTTCCCTTTCCCCACCACTACGACCTCCACCTTTACCACCACTTCCATCTCCTCCTGTTCCTCCTCCCCCTGCTCCACCTCCTCTTCTTCCACCTCCACTTCCTCCTCCACCTAAACCTCCACCTCCTCTTCCTAAACCTCCACCTCCTCTTCCTCCACCTCCACCCACACCTCTTCGTACTCCTCCACCTAAACCTCCACCTCCACCTCCTCCTCCACCTAAACCTCCACCTCCACTTCCACCTCCTCCTCCACCTAAACCTCCACCTCCTCTTCCTCCACCTCCACCCACAACTCTTCGTCCTCCTCCACCTAAACCTCCACCTTCTCTTCCTCCACCTCCACCCACACCTCTTCGTCCTCTTCCACTTAAACCTCCACCTCCACCTCCTCCTACACCTAAACCTCCACCTCCACCTCCACCTCCACCTTCTCTTCCTCCACCTCCACCTCCACCTCCACCTCCACCTTCTCTTCCTCCACCTCTACCTCCTCTTCCTCCACCTCCACCTCCACCTCCATCTCCACCTTCTCTTCCTCCACCTCCACCTCCACCTCCACCTTCTCTTCCTCCACCTCCACCCCCTCCTCCACCTCCACCTCCACCTCCACCTCCTCCTCCACCTCCTCCTGCACCTCCTTAAACAAACGTGTACTTCCCAAGATCAAGTAGCTGAGTCATGGGCCTCTTCGATCAATACCTCGTACAGGATTCGTGATTCACAACGACCCAGGTTATCGTAGTAGTAGTAGTAGTGGTCGTAGTGGTCGTTGAAGAGTGCAGATCGATGAATGATGATCAATTGGCCTTAAAAAAAAAAAAAAGTGACTCTCCGAAGCGCCCAAATCTCCTTGCGCTTAAAAAGGATACATCACACTTAAAGACTAGTCTGGCAGATGATCCGTCACACTCACCTTAGATTACGAGATGCAACATCACACACGGCCCCACTACGACCCAAAACACGCTAAACACAGTCTTCAAAACCCATTAGGCGCGTCACCCAACGGCGTTCCGAAAGCAGATACATTTAGGGACCAGAAACATAAACCTTATCCCTTATTAATACCAGCCTTAATTGCGATCCTCCAAGTCAAACACTCGGTTCGCGAAGACAACGCGAATCCACACGGTTTAATTATTGACGTCGTTAACATCCGGATTCTCTCCAATTAAGATTCGAGAATCAAACTTGTAGCGAAGTATATCTTGTGCGTTCCAATGTTTGTAAAGCAAAGACGAGAACTTTCACAGTCTTAATAGGACCGGGCACAATATACATGTCCAATTACGGTAGGAAACATTACAGCTGTGATCAGGTGAAATCAGAGGCATAAAGATTATTTCAATTAAAAAAAGAAACGTCACTTATTCCATAACCTCTCAAGGGAGAAAAAAGAAAAGAAGAAGAAGAAAGAGCGGAAGAAGGCGAAGGTTAAGACGGAAAAGAAAAGTAGAAGATACAGTGACAACAGCTGCCTAGATATTAGTTTCAGTTGTTGTTGTTGTTGTTGTTGTTGTTGTTGATGTTGATGTTGATGTTGGTGTTGGTGTTGGTGTTGATGTTGATGTTGGTGTTGGTGTTGGTGTTGGTGTTGATGTTGATGTTGGTGTTGGTGTTGGTGTTGGTGTTGGTGTTGGTGTTGGTGTTGGTGTTGGTGTTGATGTTGATGTTGATGTTGATGTTGGTGTTGGTGTTGGTGTTGATGTTATTTTCGTTTCCACCACGCCAACTCTCACTCTTGTCTCCCTTCATCCTTCTCCTTCCGGCCACATTCCTCAGCGTTCTACTCGAGCCACTGCAACCTTAAGAAACATTCTACCTCCTCCCTCTCTCCCCCCCCCCCT
>NC_061822.1:38774896-38779896 GCF_019202785.1 Penaeus chinensis | reverse complement strand
ACTCACTCTTTCAACAGTACCTAATCCCTTACAAACACCACACACACACTCTTTGTCGGCCCATGAGTTACAGCAGATACCCTACAAGTCTCATGAAGGGCCTCCCCTCATGAAAGGCCTCACCTCATGGAGGACCTCACCTCATGAAAGGCCTCCCCTCATGAAGGCCCTCACCTCATGAAGGGCCTCACCTCATGACCGCTACGATCCCGAGCAGCTTACCTGGAAAGAGAAGAAAGCAAATCAATACCTGGTTATTGCTTATTGATTCATGATAATTGTTATCAATATTTCTTCATGCATTTTAGTGTTCACGAAATTCATTACGCAACATGGTTCAGTAAACATCAATGGAATCAATCACGCGAAAAACACGACAAAAATAATACATAAAAATGGTAGGAAAAAAAAAAAAAAAAGCAATTAAAAATAAACATTTTAAGCGGTGTGAACGGACCAGCCACTGCAGCAGGCTACAAAAGTTGAATATTCATGTAGTCCTCTCTCTGCTCTCGGGGCGTGGCGTCCAATCCTCTCACAGACGACCGCCCTGGCACCGCGGGGCTCGGTACGCGACAGGCCGACACGCAGTTAGCGAAAACACGTCCATTTCCACAAGGACGTATGAATATATTAATGAAAATAACCAAATAAATAGATAGACGGATAGATAATAACAGGACAATAATTTAATTCAAAAAAAATAAAAATAAGTATATGGATAGACAGACTGATAACAAGAGCCCAGCGTCTTGCTCGAGTCACGACCGCCTTCGGTGTCGTTCCAGCGAAAGGACTACAACGCCAGCAGGTCGTCACATAAGATAAAACGCCATGTGAGTTCTCATATCATAGGAGGTGTGACGTCTCCATGAGATCAATCTCACTTACGGTTTGACATCCAGTTAGATCCAACATTACATGAGGTTGGACGTCATCCCCATGAGATCTAACATCATGTGCGGTCTGACAGTATCATATGAGATCTAGCATAATATGGGATATAACAGCACCTGACCTTTGACATTTTCTCATAAACATCAGATGGCATTCGACGTCATCGAATGAGATCTAACGTCTTATATGCGGTCTGATGGCACCACATGAGATCTAACAGCACCTGACATCGTCTCATGAGATCGGAAATCCTCACACGAAGTCTGACCTCAACGCATGAAATCTACGTCAACGCAAGGTCTCTAATGTCACCAGGCGTTTCACATCGTCACGAGTTCTAACAAGGCACATGTTTGACGTCAGGGCACACAAGACCTAATCACATGAGGTCTGACAGCATCACATGAAGTATGACGACATCGGTGGTCCATGATCATTCGGCGACAGACCCCCGCCCGAGTTGGAAATGCGATACACAGTGCCAGTGCAAGGGAGGCAAGTGCCACACCCTAACTCTACTGCTGTCGCTCGCATGAACGTACACTCTTGCATGACATTACTGTCATCAGTGCCACTGTGCAATTAACAACGTGTATAATACTAGTAATAATAGATAATGATGATGATGATGATGATGATGATGATGATGATGATGATGATGATGATGATGATGATGATGATGATGATGATGATGATGATGATGATGATGATGATGATGATGATGATGATGATGATGATGATGATGATGATAATAATAATAATAATAATAATAATAATAATAATAATAATAATAATAATAATAATTAAAAATAATAATAATAATAATAAAAAAAAAATAATAATAATAAAAAATAATAATAATAATGAAAATGCTAATGTGATAATGATGATTGGTGATGGTGGTGCAATTAACAACGCGTATAATACTAGTAATAATATATAATGATGATGCTAATAATAATAATAATAATAATAATAATAATAATAAGAAGAAGAAGAAGATGAAGAAGAAGAAGAAAGAAAGAAAGAAAGGAAAATGGAAAAAAAATATGTAAAATAAAAACACATTGGAAGAAGAAAAAACAAAAAATGTATCAACAAGACAAAAAAACGACAAAAAAACACCAGAAAAATAGACAAACAAACAAACAAACAGAGCAAAACGGGCAGAACTCTCACAGAAAAAATACAACAAAACCAAATACAGAAGGAAAAAAAACATTGCTTCAGCACAGAAGCCAAAGGTCAAGAAGACATTTGCGCTGAATTGGCTTCGAATGACCTCACTTCAGCTCGAGGTCAGACCATCGCGAATGCCACTGTGTCGCATGGCATGTCGGGGCTGCCATAAACGCGAGAGAAAAAAATCGACGCCACATATGCAAATCGGTGCCAGAAATCGCTGAGCTTGGGGGAGAAGAGAGAGAGAGAAAAAAAATAAATAAATAAAAAGAGAGAGAGAAACAAAAATGAAACAAACCGTAAACAACGAGAAAAAAAATAACAATTTTTTTTTATATAAACGAAAAGAAAAAAATCCTCACACATATACATCCATTTAATCCATAACCTAATTACAGCGAATCCGACTCCATAACAGTTATTCTAATGATGAAACCACAGCTGCGTAAGTTAAATTCACGCACGATCAGACGGGGAGAGGAAGGGTGGAGGGGGAGAGGGGGAGGGGGGGGGCGAATAATATGGGGGAAGGGGGGGGAGGGCAGATTTAATGTGTAATTTAAGCGCTTGGTTTTTCGACGTCTGGATTAATCCCGATCTTTAAGCATGAAGGAATGTTAATTGCCTGTTTAAAAAGTATAATCTTAATAATAATAAAAAAAAAAAAAAAATCCCTAAATTACAGCCCTTAAGCAACGATCTTTATCAAAGCATTCCATTTGGGTCAATTATGCAAGGTCACGTGACAGAGGGAGGGGAAGGGGAGAGAAAAGGGAGGGGGGGGAATTCAGCTGAGAAAGAAATAAAGAAATGTATCTGACTTTCATTAACGGATAACCTTTTCATTACCAATTACCACCACCAGCGACATGGTACACCACCGAATTATCATAACGAGATAGGGAAGGAAGGAAGGGAGGGAGGGGGATGGAAGGAAGGAGGGGAGCAGGGAGGGAGGGTCTGTGGGAAGGAGGGAAGGAGGGAGGGAGGGAGGGAGGGAGGGAGGGAAGGAGGGGAACAGATAGGAGGGAGGGAGGGAGGGAGGGAGGGAGGGAGGGGAGGGAGGGAAGGGAGGGAAGGGAGGGAGGGAAGGAGGGAAGGAGGGGAACAGATAGAAGGGAGGGAGGGAAGGAGGGAGGGAGGGAGGGAAGGAGGGAAGGGAGGGAAGGTAGGGAAGGGAGGGAGGGAGGGAGGGAGGGAAGGGCGGAAGGAAGGAAGGTTGGCAGGAAAGGAAGGAGGAAAGGAGGAAGGGAAGGAAGGAGGGAGGTAAGGAGGGAGGAGATACAGAGAGAGAGAGAGAAAAAAAATATATATAGAGAGAGAGAAAGAAAGAAAGAAAGAAAGAAAGAAAGAGAAAGAAAAAGAAAAAGAGGGAGATATAAATATTCAGAAAAAAAAAATATAGACAGAAAGAAAGAGAGATAAAAGACATGGAACACGAGAAAAGAGAGGCGGGAGACTATTAAGAAATCTCGAAGGGGGGGGGGGGGGGGTGAGGGCGATGGCAAAGGCGTCCACCCAGCAACCAACTGAGTCACCCTTGATTGACCAGCTGATGATGAATTAGTCCTGATTGCTGCGGCATGCGAGTCCTGCGACGGCGGGGCGGGGGCCGAGGGGGTGGGGCCGAGGGGGTGGGGCCGAGGGGGTGGGGCCGAGGGGGTGGGGGCCGAGGGGGTGGGGCCGAGGGGGTGGGGCCGAGGGGGTGGGGCCGAGGGGCGGGGGTCAATGGGTGGCACCTCGTTGGCGATTTACTCCAATTAGGGAATGGCTTACACGGTCACCAAGGGAGAAGGAAGGGGAACGAGAAGGAGAAGGAATAGGAGAGAGAGAGAGAGAGAGAGAGAGAGAGAGAGAGAGAGAGAGAGAGAGAGAGAGAGAGAGAGAGAGAGAGAGAGAGAGAGAGAGAGAGAGAGAGAGAGAGAGAGATGGTAGACAGAAAGGAAAGGGGTACGGGCGAAAGAGAAAAGGAGAAGTTACAGGTAAGGAGAGGGGGACGGAGAAGGAAAAGGAAAAGGAGAGAGGGAGCAAGAAGGCGAGGACGACGACAGACACACACACGCACACACACGCGCGCGCACACACACACACACACACACATTTTCACAGAAAAAAAAAATAGTTAAATCATAAAAATACATGAATAACCAACAAGCAAAACCCGCAGACGCACGCCCAAACAAACAAACCTCGCCAGCCGCATGCTCTTCCCCGCCCACATCGACATCGCCACACAAGCACCTGTAGAGACCAAGCAAACATAAGCAGTGCCATCTGCGTGCACTTTCCCTTTCCCCGACCAGCATTCCACGCCCAGCTGGTTGCCATAACACGGCGACCGACGACTCAAGAGTCACGGAGGCCCGCACGATCTCCCTAAGGGCCAATCACGTGCTATCGTAATATCGCAAAGTTCGATTTCGTCTTTTATGGGACTAACGAAGCTATGAAAATATGCAAAGAGTCATATCAGCTTCGAATATCTAAGTGTATTTTTTTTGTTTTACTTTGGCTTCGGGATATAAAAAAGTGCTCTCATTCACTCGGGCCATTATGGCTTTCCGTTCTTCAACATCGCATTATCTACATACTTTAACGGTAGTACAACTCTCTGGCACGGCTAGCTGGCACCAATAAGTTGGCACCATCGCAAATCAACAACAATAGTGTGACCATCCCGCTGTGGTACGACGGAGGCTGGCATCGCACACAACGGCGTGATGACAATTCAGCTTCACTACAGGCTTAACAGGACACGCAACGAGCACCAGCAGCAGGCCACGGTGGTTGCTAGATCCTATATTTCTCTCTCTCTTTTTTGACACTAGCAGCTGTTCTCTGCTCTTGGTCGCTTTCAAGATAATACTCTTTTTTTTTGCGGATGCAGGTTCGTGTATTTCTTTCGTCCCGTCTCTCTTTTT
>NC_061822.1:38754896-38769896 GCF_019202785.1 Penaeus chinensis | reverse complement strand
GTGGTTGTGGTGTAGGTGGTTGTGGTGTAGGTGGTTGTGGTGTAGGTGGTTGTGGTGTAGGTTGTGGCAGAGGTGGCGGTAGTAAAAGTGGTATAGGTAGGTGGTGGTAGAGGTAGTGACAGCAAAGGTGGTAGTGGAAGAGGGGGCACTGCTATTGCTAAAAGTGACTGTAGTGTTATTAGAGGTGATGGTAGTAGGTGATGGGACTGAGGCGGTGGTGCTGGTGAAGGTGAAGACGTAAGCATGGTAACAACAGCGAAAGGAGAACAAGAACAACAGGTGGAACTGCACACGAGCCGCAGTCCCCAATCGGCAAATCCGAATAGTAATCAATCCTTCCTCCACCAACCCCGTCCCCCCACCCCCCACCCCCTTCCCACCCATTGATCCTCTCCACTTCAGCCCATTGTCCTTATCTTGTGTGCAGAACTGATCCATCGCGACATCAAATCTATGGCCAGAAAAGATCCCTGGCTAATTTTCAGTTTCCCCGCAAGGCTTATGATCAGATTCTAAAACCAAAATCTCTTTCTCTCCCCCTCTCTAACTCTTTCTCTCTCCCTCTCTAACGCTTTCTCTCCTCGTCTCTAACTCTTTCTCTCCCTCTCTCTAACTCTTTCTCTTCTCCTCTCTAACTCTTTCTCTCCCCCTCTCTCTTTCTCCCCCCCTTTCTAACTCTTTCTCTCTCCCTCTCTAACGCTTTCTCTCCTTCTCTCTAACTATTTCTCTCCTCCTCTCTAACTTTTTCTCTCCCTCTCTCTAACTCTTTCTCTCCCCCTATCTAATGCTTTCTCTCCCCCTCTCTAACTCTTTCTCTCCCCTTCTCTAACTCTTTCCCTCTCCCTCTCTAACGCTTTCTCTCCTTCTCTCTAACTCTTTCTCTCCTCCTCTCTAATTTTTTCTCTCCCTCTCTCTAACTCTTTCTCTCTCCCTCTCTAACGCTTTCTCTCCCTCTCTCTAACTCTTTCTCTCCCCTTCTCTAACTCTTTCTCTCTCCCTCTCTAACGCTTTCTCTCCCCCTCTCTAACGCTTTCTCCCCCCCTCTCTAACTCTTTCTCTCCTTCTCTCTCCCTCTCACCGTAAAAATAGGCGATATTACTATCTTCTTTAATGTTTTCTTGTTTCCTCTCTCCCCCTTAACGTACCGCCATCCTCCCTTTCCCATTGTTAGGTGCCTCCTGCTGGCACTCAGATGGCACTATTTCCTGACAATTTAGTCCTTTCTTCCTCCCCAGGCTGGCACTAATCATCCACCGCAGTGCCTCAACACTTGCCCCCTGGCACTGCTATCCCCTTAACCTCGAGAATGACAACCTTCCCCGCCCGTAGAGACTGGCCCTCCTCTTCCCCCCCTCCCCCCACCGTAGTGACTGGCACTCCCACCCCTCAACCCCTTAGCCCCCACCTGCACCAGCTGGCCTGATTTGGCTTCAGATACGCCCCAGCATCTTAGCGCTCCGAGGATGAATGGGCTGGGGATTAGCCACCCGCACCCCCCAACCCCCGCCACCACGTACCCAAACACGTAGTTATTTTGAATAATAAACATTTTTGTGATATTTCCCTATTTTAAGACTGCAGTTACCAATGGCCGACGTATGCCACAGAATAATGAAAAGCAATACGCAAGATAGAGCAAAGCAAACAGTCACGTCCAGGCCATGTCAATGACCTCCCCATTTTGGGTCTCGTGTACAATAACAATCGATCTGGTGGCGTCTAGACTTGCCCGTGGAGAGGCGAAGGCAGTACAAGATGGCTACTAACCCTTACCACTTACCACCCACATTCAGCCCTGTTGTAATTTACCCCATGCAGGGACCTCCGCACTTGTTATAAGGCCCGCGTTTCCAGCCCAGAAACAAAAGGAATACTTGGGACGCAACGTGCAGGGAAACAAAGGGACAAAATAAGTATCAAAACAGCAATAGATAGAGTAATCCACTAACCCTATGATCATTATCATCATCATCACCATCAGCATCATTAACATTATCCTTTCCATCACTCCAGTCATTATTTATGTCCTTCCTTTCTTCACGGAGACAAACCGCCCTCTCTCGAGACGTCCACCAAACGATACATAAACGTCGACATCAAAGGCTGCAACAAGCTGGCAAGATATGCCTTTGCAAGCGCTTGCAAAGAGCCCCGTACGGCTGGCGCGAGCATTGGCCCCGAGAGAATAAATAACAAGACACAGAGGTGACTCTCGTATGCACTTCGCACGGGATTTTCGACTGTCCGAGCGGGGCAAATGAGTCCCAGCTGCGTCGTCGGGTCCCATTTATTTATAGTCGACAGGTTGAGCGTCCGAAACACGTGGACAAATAGCGTGAATAAGACCCCCCCCCCCCCCCTCCGACTCGTCTCAACCGGAAGTCATCATGAATAACAATCAGAGCCTCCGCGCGGTAAACAGCCCGGCCGAAACTTCGCTCGGTCCGCGAATCTAACCACAGTATTTCGTACGCAAAACTGGAGAGACAGGGACAGGGGGAGAGAGAGGAGATTGAGGAAAGGAGAGGAGAGGGGATGGATGGAAGAAAGAAAGAAAGAAAGAAAGAAAGAAAGAAAGAGACGAAAGCATGAGAGAGGCAGAAGCGAAAGCATGAATGAATGAAAGAGGAGAAGAGAACAAAAGAAAGACAAACAGAATGGCAACAAACTACCTACACAAAGACATCCTACAACGACATACACAAAAACACACGATTCCCGTCACGTGGCCAAGCGCATTACGTAGCCCTGTGCATCAGACTCGCCCGCGGCAAACGTGATTCACCAGTCATGACAAATCCCAATCTCATTTACCCGGTCTTCTGCAATAATGCACGATGCAGCGGGGACACGCACGGCCAAAATCGGATCGGACAATGTCTGTAAACTGCAAATCGTCACGCGACCATGCGAAGCGCCCATTCAAATACACGGGCGTTCTTTGTCGTCTACAATTCTTGATCTCATTTCCCCTCGCAATCGTTTACCTGCATTCTCTGTTTTTATTTTTTTCTTCTGTATTCCTTTTTCCTTTCTTTCCTTTTTCCTTCCTTTCTTTATTCTATTTTTAACTCGTTCGTTTCACTTCATTTTCCCTAGCTTCCATGTATTTATGTATGTATGTATGTATGTATGTATGTATGTATGTATGTATGTATGTATGTATGTATGTATGTATGTATGTATGTATGTATGTATGTATGTATGTATGTATGTATGTACGTATGTATATATACAAGTGTATGGAAAATTGCAAGTAATCATTTTAAAGCAAGAACGACAGCACGTGCGGACGTGTGCGTGTATGTGCACCCGCAGGGCTCCGCCAACCGTAGACGCACACGCCCACAAAGAACCCATACGACAACGACTCGTTTTATTTTCCTCAAACTTTCCTTCACACAACCTCGGTCACTTCCCGCGCCACTGACCTCACTAACTTCCCCTCACACACACACCCATTCCCTCCCTCCTCCCCCCCCTCTCCGAACAGGCACTTTAAAGACTAATCTTCCCCTTCCTCCCTACCCTCTACCCAACCCCATCCACCTTATACCGCCCGAGTGCCACTGACTGAGAAGCGAGTGGCACCCGCGGCGGCAGCTACTCCGGAAATGACCTCACGATAAAGGAATTCCTACCGATGGCCCTTCTAACCTCGGTCACTTTCCTCGGTCCTCTCGCTTTCCCCTCGCAGATTTCACCCCTCAGCCAGGGATGACCGAATGCTATGAACCCACGCACGAAACCAACGGCAAACCGACGGCGAACCGACCACAGAGCCACCTCAGAACTCTCCACGAACCATCCAGTAAACCGATCCAGAACCATCACCAGCCCATGAACCACTCAGAGAATCGTAACTGGGTCACCCACGGAACCGTCCCTGAATCACCCAGAGAACCACCACAAAGAAACATCTCAAAAACCGTTCCCCTCCCGTCTCTTTATCCACGCCCGGTGTTCCCGTTTCTCCATCCTTCCCCATTCCGGTCTCTACCTTCCTTTCCCTCTTGACGGCCAAAATCAAAACAATCCGGCTTGATAACGCAACCAAAACACCTGTTTACACCAAGCGAGAAAAATCAACACATGCAGTCGCTCGGCAAGACACTTGGGCAATATCCCGGCCCCTAAAAGCGAATCCGAAAATATACATCCTGATACATAATGCATGGACGTGTTTACAACGAACCCTCTCTATATCCTCACTCCCTCCATTAGCCTATATACACGGCGTCGATATGAATATATGATCAGCATCGGTGAGGCAAAACAAGAAGATGCGGAAGAGATAGGAGGTGATGAAGGAAGAACTGAAAACGGGAAAAGGAAACTGGAGAAAAGAGAAAGGAAAAAAATCAGGTGACCTTGAATCATTCGCCAATCCCATCTTGGACACCCCCTACCTCCCCTCCTCCACCTCCTCCAAGTGATCCTTATGAGGTCCTCAGATCCTGACACATGGCACATGACTTTCGCTCATTTTTCTTTCTTTTCTCCTTCTCCTTCTCCTTCTCCTTCTCCTTCTCCTTCTCCTTCTCCTTCTCCTTCTCCTTCTCCTTCTCCTTCTCCTTCTCCTTCTCCTTCTCCTTCCTTCCCCTTCCCCTTCCCCTTCCCCTTCCCCTTCTCCTTCTCCTTCTCCTTCTCCTTCTCCTTCTCCTTCTCCTTCTCCTTCTCCTTCTCCTTCTCCTTCTTCCTCCTCCTCCAAACTCTTTCTCCGCCTCCTCCTTATACACACACGGACACCAACAAATAAACAAAGCCACATACATGCCAGCAGGCACTAATGTACGCACAAACACACACATTCCTACATCCCCGCGTCCACACGTCGGGCGTCGCCGTCCTCCCAATACCTATCATCGAGCAAATCCTATTTGAGGACGGCCTCCCCTCGCGATCCAGGCCGTCGGGGTCGCGACCGCCGCAGGAGCCTCTTCTCGGGAGAGCACCGAGTCATGCATCTCTGATTAACCCCGTTCTTTTTTCTCGCTCATTTTTTTTCTTCCTTCGCTCTTCTCCTTTTTCGGAGGCAGCAAGCGACCTTCGCTATTCCAGCCCGTCTCCACTGAGGCGAAAAAAAAAAACATATCTTCCGCCACGGCTCTCATATTGACTCCTTAAAGATTTAAACGTCAAACAGCGGGATGCAAGTAGAGAGCCGAGAGCAAACAGCCTCGGGGGGTAACACGAGGCCACCGTATAGCAGCCGCCGAGGAAAATTTAGGTTAATGCGAGAGCAAAGGGGTAACTCCCCTCCCCGCGGCCATGGCAGACAATGGACTTGCAACCATGGAAATTGCACCTGGGGAAGCGAATGCCTTAATGTGCTCCGCCGTACAAGCCATAACGAACGTGAGGCGCGAAGAGGCGGCCCATTAGCGGGATCGGAGTTGGTTATGATGTGCGACAGGTTCCCGAGGCAGACGTATCAGGGAAATGCATATGAACTGTCATCTTTCTTACGAGACGACGCACCTCTTGATGATGTCTGTAAAGAGTCGGCATACATCATTAGACGCATGCGATGAATGAAATATAAGCGGCGGCGGCGGCAGCGAATCTCGCATGTACACAAAGCGCCGGAGACGTGTGCAGTGTGCCCTGAATGAGCGAACGCAACTTGGCTGACGGCAAAGAAAGCTCGGCCGTTCTTTGCACTACAAATGAAAAATGGCACTTGCGCCGAGAATGATGGGCTCCTAGTGAAATCCAGTGCGAGGAGTGCTATTCTCCGTCCTCGATTGCGACTATGGAATGTGTCCTGGAAACAAGAATAGTTCTTCGCAATTTTCCTACATTTGTTTTTCCTCTCCCTCTCCGTCTCCTTCTCTCTCGCCCTAATATCTTCCTTCATTCCCTCCCTAAACATTTTCTTTCTCTTTCTCTCCTCGTCCCGCAACCTCTCATTCTCCTCTATTTTCACTCCTTCTCCTTCTCCTCCTTCCTCTTCACCACTCCTCCCCTCTCTTTCCTATTTTTATTCCCGGAAGAAATGATTAAACAAGACGCCTTGAAATTGAAATGATTCACTAATTACCTAGACATTTATCGCTTCACTGATATCGAGTACCAAATCTTTTATAAGGAATTGCTCATTAGGCACACATGAAAAACGAGAAAATCAAGCACAGATTTACACGCACACATAACACACATACATGCGTAAATACATACGTAAATACTTACATACACACACACACATAAATACATACATACATATACACACACAAACACACACACACACAGACACACAGACATACACACACACAGACACACACACACACACACACAGACACACACACACACACACACACAAAACACACAACACACAACACACAATACACAACACACAATACACAACACACAATACACAATACACAACACACAATACACAACACACAACACACACACACGCGCGCGCGCTCATCAAATAACCCCTTCCCCCCTTCCAACACCCCACGCTCCCCATCCCCCCCCCTAAAAAAAAAAAAGAGCAGGCAATCTTCATTTCCCCGAAAGATTTTCCCAAAAGGACCAACTTGAAAACCTGGTCTATCAAAAGATCTATTTATCCCAGTAACCCAAATTCCCGAAAGGGATGAAAAGAAGCCTCCCGCCCTTGACGCAGAAGGACCTCGCTCCAAAAGGACGTCAAGGCTGACAGACGGCCGGCAGGTGCGCGCGCAGACGCCGGGGAGAGGGCGAGGAGGAGGTGGCGGCGGAAAAGCGAGGGAAACAAGAAAATGAGAGAGAGAAGAGAGTGAGAGATAGATAGGCAGATAGATAGAGAGAGAGGGGATTGAAAAGGTAGAGAGAGGGGGGGGGAGAGGAGGAGAGAGAGAGAGAGAGAGAGACAGACAGAGAGAGAGAGAGAGAGAGAGAGAGAGAGAGAGAGAGAGAGAGAGAGAGAGAGAGAGAGAGGGGGGGGGGGGGGGGGGGGGGGGAGAGAGAGAGAGAGAGAGAGAGAGAGAGAGAGAGAGAGAGAGAGAGAGAGAGAGAGAGAGAGAGAGAGAGAGAGAGAGAGAGAGAGAGAGAGACTGTCCCTGAACTCCTGCTTCAGGGCCAAGGTGGAGTTGCGTCCTGTATCCTTGAGAAGGAATTCTACCTGCAGCTTATTGAAAGTCAGTTCTTGCAACTTCAAGTGTCTGACGACTCAAAACAATGATCTGATACAGCCAGTGACAGGTAGGACGAGCGGCGTTCACTACGATTCGTGTAACCAAGACGACTCTTGTCCGCGAGAGCTGTTATCCTCCATTGAGCACAACATTCAAACAAAAGAATAATCAACAACAGCAACGCCCAAGTCGCATATTCATAGGCACACGCAATTGCATATACGAACGCACACACAATCCCCTGACATTCTCAGTCACAGTCACATTCACAAACACATCATAACAAACACTTCGGCCTCCGGCTGCCTGCCTCAGTGTGCCACAGGGCCACGAGGACGGCACTCGCTCGAGAGCGGCACTCGAGTGTCGGCTGGAGTGCCATGTCGAGGGTGTGCCAACGTCTGCTTCAGCTGATGCGCACATTTCATCAGGCAAAGTCATTTCGTGCTACTTTCTTTCTTGAATAACCAAGAACATAGGATAATGGCAATGACGATGAATATATAATTTTACAAGTATATATAAATACAAGAATGATAAGAATTATCTCGGGAAAATATAGCAAAAAAAGAAGGTTGTCAACGTCATCACCATACCATAAAAACCTTCATAAAAGGAGTACTGGTATTTTAGGCCCTAAAGCACACACGCCTTGGATACAGGGTTTGATTAATAACTCAATAAAGGTGGGCGCGACTCTAAATTCCTTCCTAAAATTAATTAGCTTATTAACCATACGTCTGAAACAGAGCTAGATCCAGGCATTAGCAGATTTTTTTTATAGATATATTCATTATACATACATGCATCCATCCACATGTACGCACGCACACGCGCACACACACACAAATACATACACATATACACACTATGTGTATCTTACCAATAGCCCCAAACCCTCCTCAATTCCTTGTCTCTCTTTTTCTGGTTTTCTCAATTATCATGCATTCCGTGTCTTTGGTCTTCTTCTTTTTTCTTCTCCTGTCCTTCTCATTACCAATGCCTTCCCTCTCCTCTCTCCTCTCTGCTTTCCTTTCTCTCTCCCCTTTCTTTTCCCTCTCCTCTCTCCTTTCTACTCTCCTCTCTCCCTCTTCTTTATTTTCCCTCTCCTCTCTCCTCTCTACTCTACTCTCTCTCTCTCCTTTCTTTTCCCTCTCCCCTCTCCTCTCTACTTTCCTTTCTCTCTCTCCTTTCTTTTCCCTCTCCTCTCTCCTCTCTCCTCTCTCCTCTCCTCTCTCCCTCTTCTTTAGCTTTTCTCTCCCAAGCCGTACATCCAATGAATGTAAATTTCCCTAGATATTTCCCCCGCTCCTATAGCCTATCAAGTTCTCAGCCTCCTCCCTTTCGCACCCAACGACACCCAGGCCTGAACGCCCTAGTGATTACCGAGTCTGCATACTGATAGTGACATTTCAGAACAAGGAGGAGGACTTTTTTTACCCCCCCCCCCCCCCCCAGCCACCACACTGCTATTTCCTCCTTATCCCAGCACAGTCTTTTCTCTAACCAGTTTCGGCGCTTACCTCTTCGCTTCTTCCCGCCCCAGAAGCAATTAAATTTCTCCCTACAGCTTCTCCCCGCTTGCATTTCTATTCCGACGCAGATTCCCCCGCCCCCTCCCCCGCCCCTAAAAACATTCTATTTTTTTCCCCAAACTAGCGTTCCTCTCCCCACACGCACCGCTGCCCTTGTCCACCGCGCCCGCGCCTCGGTTCCACCCCCTTTCTTAGCCCGCTCGAGTGCCACTACGACCCACATTCCCCTCTGAGGGTCTTTGTGCCAGTGTCAGGCAGGCAGGCAGGCACATGCGACCCTCCTCCTTCCTCCTTCCTCCTTCCTTGCCCCCTCCCCGCCCTCCCACCCGGTCCCCAGCGCCCGAGGGTCCCGCTGCCACCTCCTCTGGACCGAGCAAGATGTTGGTATTGATTGGTTGAGCTGCTAACTCCCTAACAGGATATGGAACTGTTAAACACGTGCTTGGAATTGTTAAGATTTTGAGGTTTGGGCATTCAGCTCAGCCTGATGCTACCATAAGATATGGCGAAGGCAGAAAAAAAACATACAAGGAACTAAACTAATCTTAACGAAGAAATGTAACTAAATATGATTCATCGACCGAGTAAGGATCATTTATGGAATGGATTAATCGAACAAAAAGCAAAGAGAAAGCCCTCGTAAGCAATGAGACTTAGAGAACGAGAGGAGTATAGGAAGAATAGGATAAATAGAATAGGGGGTTATGGGTGCGTGGGACGAAAGGGGGAAAGGGAGGAAGGGAAAGGGGGCAGGGCATGATGCGGGGAGGGCAAAGGAGAAGGACGGGGAGGAAGCAGTAAGGAGAAGAACCAAGGTCGATCAGGATATCGTTTTTCTAAATCCCGACGGAAGAACTGTAGTCGACGTCGCCCCGTTTAGGCAACTCGTCGTTCCTGCCACTTTAATATTGCCCGATGCCTTCCTCGCCTTTCCCTCCTCCTCCTCCTCCTTCTCATTCTCTTCTTTATTCTTTGCTTGCACCTACTCCTCCATTTCTTCATTCCTATCACCCAATCAACACTACCTATTCATCACCATCATCATCATCATCACCACCACCATTATCATCATCATCATCATCATCATCTTCTTTCGTCTGCACTTCCGCCTCCTTTGCTTCCACCTTCATGCCCTCCTCCTACCCTTCCTTCCCTTCCTCCCCCGCCCCCCCCCTCCTTCCCCTCCGCCTCCGCCTCTCCCATCACCTTCATCTCCGCCTTCCTCCCCCGCTCTCATGCCAAGCACCAGTTTAAGGAGGAGGAAGAAGAGAGAGAGAGAGAGAGAGAGAGAGAGAGAGAGAGAGAGAGAGAGAGAGAGAGAGAGAGAGAGAGAGAGAGAGAGAGAGAGAGAGAGAGAGAGAGGGGGGGGGGGGGGTGGAGGGGGGCTTTTATAATCGCGTCTACACAATACAAGTGCAGCCAAGCAGATAATAGACAAAGTCCTCTATTGGTCACCATTTTAAAATCTATTGAAGATGGATGAACAATGGGTGTAGGGTAAAGAAGAGGAGAGGGTGCGGGGAAGAGGGGCAGGTGGGAAGAGGGAGGAGGAGGGGGGAGGAGGAGGGGGGAGGAGGAGAAGAGGGGAGGAGGAGGAGGAGGAGGAGGAGGAGGGGGGAAATGGGAGGAGGAGGAGAAAGAAGAGGACGAGGACGAGGAGGAGGAGGAGGAGAAAGAGGAGTAGGAGGAGGAGAAAGAGGAGTAGGAGGAGGAGTAGGAGGAATAGGAGGAGGAGGAGGAGGAGGAGGAGGAGGAGGAGGAGGAGGAGGAGGAGGAGGAGGAGGAGGAGGAGGAGGAGGAGGAGGAGGAGGAGGAGGAGGGGGGAGGGGGAGGGGGAGGAGGAGGAGGAGGAGGAGGAGGAGGAGGAGAAGAAGAAGATGAAAAACAACAAACCAACACCTACAGAGAGACGACAACGAAGGCATCGCCGGGGAGGAAGCGGCCGAGCAGACGCAAAATGAAGAAACGAAGCTACAACGCAACAAGGACACAGATAAAACAAGTGGTGTGAAAGGGGGAGTAAGGCCGATAATAGAAACGGCCAAAAGAAGGAAGAAACGAAGAATAAGACCAAGCAGACAACACAATGGCACACGGAGGTCACCGCAGAGGAGAGCGCGGGGCAAGAGCGTCCGACGGCCGAACCAAAGAGACCCGAGGAACATTATGTAAGGAGATCTAGTTAATTCCAACCCTGATTGCCCGCCCAATTAATCGGAGCTGTAGATCAAATCCATCAACCGGACGCAAGCGCACGTCAAGGCCCGGGTTGACTCTGATGTATTAGTCGCGCGCCGGAAGTGAACTCCATTCAATTTGCAATTTAATAAACGCACGCGCTCGCACATTACACGGGGAGAGAGCGAGAACTAGAGAGACACAGGGAGAGCGAATGGAAAAGGGAGATAGAGGGAGAAAGGAAGGAGAGAAAGGGAAGGAGGATGGCGAAGAGGGAGAGAATAGGTTAGGAGAAAAGAAATGAGAGGAGAGAAGAAACACTGAGAAAGAAGGAAGGCGATGGTCGAGGTGGGAGGAATCATGGTGAGCGCTAGATAAAGTAGGGAAGATTTTCTCAGCATCACGAACAGAAATTGTGAGTATCCATCTTGTTTACGAGGCAGGTGGAGCTAAGTGTCTCGCCTCGCACCGCGCGGGCGAGCCAACTGAATGTCCTACTCTTACGCTTACTTTCTTATCGGTATGGAAATAAATCATAGTTTCTACTTCGGTGTTATCTACAGATTTTTTTAAATGCGTGCATGCATTGTAAACTCTTATAAACTAGATATCATTATTTTCTATAATTAGACACATACATACTGCAACTGAAATAATGCATGTGTCCCAGTTTCAATTTTTTTTTATACAATGAGCATAACGCTAAGTCTCTAAAGCCCCCATTACAGGACACGCTGATTCCAATACCAGTTCAAGCGGGGCGTTGGATTGCACAGCAATAAGATGGATATACAACCCATTGGGGGAGCAGGGGGTAGAAGGGAAGGGGGAGAAGGGAAGATGCTGCAGGAGGGGGTGCGGGGAGAGGAGGTGGGGGACATCCAGAACCACCTGGGTACACAAGCTAGCGTCCCTGCCGTGTCCTCTAGTCGCAAACCACATGCGGCACAGCCCCTAACGTCCCCCAGCGCCACAGCGCCATCTCCGTTTCTCTTGTGGTTACCGCCGGCCAATGTGTATCTCGCAGCCTTCCGTCACCTTGGTTACCGTTTGCACGATGGTCGGCGGCCTCGCCCTCGAATGCGGTCTTGGATTCGCTTACGATGGCATTCCAAAATTTTCTATAAACTCCCGCCCGTTTGCTTGCGATGCCCTGGTGCCTCCCGCAGCCCACTCCCTCCTCCCATCACCTGAAGGTCACCTCAATCTCCATTAGCTCCCCTGACCGGCGTATGCCAACACATGAGGTGATCAATGCACCGGCGCGCCCCGCCCGGGCCATCGCTCATGCCAGACAGTAATGTGGCTCTTAAATCCTACTTGATCACCGCTCGGGATTGTATTTCCAACGTGGCGGCGCAAGTTTCCCCGGCCGAAGGTGGTCTGAGCCCCGTGATGGTGTTGCTCGAACCGCCATGCAACAACGGCTAGCCGGAAATAGGATGCAACTATTTTGCTTTATTGAACACCAAAACGACCGCTTGATGTCAACGCCAAGCCCGCGCATCGACCTAAACTGGTGTGAGTACAAGCCCCTGGACCCGTCTTTCACACTGGTCATGCGTTGGAGTCATTAGCCCCTGCCTTAAGATTTCGCTCCAAGACACCGAGTGAGGGGGGGAGGGGGGTGAGAAGAAAGGCGGTGTGGGGATAAGAAAGGCGGTGTGGGGAAAGGAGCAAAAAGGTTGATGGAGGAGGGAAAGGAGGCTAGATAAAGTCAGGAGCAGGAAAGGGTAAGGAACGGAGGGAAGAGGGTGCGAAACAGAGAAAGGGGGAGGAAGGGAGGGAGAAAGGGAGGGGAGAGGGAGGGAGGGAGGGAGGGAGGGGAGGGAGGGAGGGAGAGAGAGAGAGAGAGAGAGAGAGAGAGAGAGAGAGAGAGAGAGAGAGAGAGAGAGAGAGAGAGAGAGAGAGAGAGAGAGAGAGAGAGAGAGAGAGAGAGAGAGAGAGAGAGAGAGAGAGAGAGAGAGAGAGAATTGGAAAGGTAGAGGATCTAAGAAAAAGTAAGAAGGTGAGGAAGGATAAAAAAAAAAAAAATAAATAAAAAAAAAAAATAAAAAAAAACGGTATCACCCCCCCCCCCCCCCTCAAAAAAGGAGAAAATCCTAGAAAGCCGAATGGAAGAGCGGCGACCTCCTCCCCCCTCGCTCCGGCCCGCCCGCGCTCCCTCTCCGCGCCTGCATCCATCGCCCCGACTCCCCTCCGGCCTAACGAGATTGAACACACAAACACACGCATCCCCTCCCGGCTAATATCTTTCAAAGGGAAACATTTCCTCGCCGCTGACTCTTTACACGCACGCACCAACACCAACATTCGATACTTAATATATCCAGCCCTCGAGGTTTTCACTCAAACCTCACTAACCCGCCTCGCCTCCTCCGGAGCATCCCCCCCCCCCCCCAGCCCTCTCCACTTGATACTTCCCTCTTCTCCCCTCCCTCACTCTCCTCCCCTCCACTCACCTCACTCTCCTCTCTTCCCCTCACTCTCCTCCCCCTCCCTCACTCTCCTCCCCTCCCCTCCCTCTCCTCCCCTCCACTCACCTCACTCTCCTCCCCTCCCCTCCCCTCCACTCACCTCCTCCTCCCCTCCCCTCCTCCTCTCCTTCCCCCTCACTCTCCTCCCCTCCCCTCCCTCTCCTCCCTCCCCTCCCCTCCCGCCCCTCCCCTCACTCTCCTCCCCTCCCCTCCTCCCCTCCCCTCTCTTACTCCTTTGCTCTGCTGTCCTCTCTTACTCCTACTTCCACCACCGCCACCTGCTCTTGTTCCTGCTCCTGCTCCTCCTCCCTTCCTTTTCAGTCTTTCTCTTCCTATCCTTTTCCTTCTTCTTCCTTCCTTGGATCTTTTTCTTCCCCTCTTTTACTCGTCCAACCCTGTTCTTTTTCTTTCTGCTCATTCTTTTAGTCCCGGTCTTTTCTCCTTCCATCTTTCCTCTTTCCTTGCTCCCCTTCTATCTCTTCCCTCTTCTAGTCGTACGTCGCTTCTTTCCTCTTTCTTTCCTCTTTCTTTCTTTCGTTCGTTCGTTCGTTCGTTCTTTCTTTCTTTCTTTCTTTCTTTCTTTCTTTCTTTCTTTCTTTCTTTCTTTCTTTCTTTCTTTCTTTCTTTCTTTCTTTCTTTTCTTTTTCTTTCTTTCTTTCTTTCTTTCTTTCTTTCTTTCTTTCTTTCTTTCTTTCTTTCTTTCTTTCTTTCTTTCTTTCTTTCTTTCGTTCTTTCTTTCTTTCGTTCTTTCTTTCTTCCTTCTTTCTCTCTTACCACCCCTGCCCCCCCATCCCCTCCCTCTTCCAGCCCCCTTTCCCCTCTCACCGCCCCCCCCCCCCCTCCCACATTTTCTCAGACACGCGCGCGATCTCTCTTTTCAAGCGCATCTAACCATGCAGCCTTCGAGAGCTCCCCCCCCCCCCCGCCCCACCCCCCCCTTGGGTTTTCATCAACTCCCCTCAGATCATGCAACCGAGTCCTTCTCCCCTTCGCTTCATCCTCCCAGTGCTTGCTTGCGACTGCTTCTTAAATCAAGTTGTTTTCAGTTTGTTTTTTCTTAAGTTATAAAGTTCTATCGGACGATTCTAGTGTTTTTTCTTTGTTGATTATATCTTGCATTGGTGCGATTATAATAGGTTTGACTGTGTTTCTGTCTGTCTGTCTGTCTGTCTGTCTGTCTGTCTGTCTGTCTGTCTGTCTGTCTGTCTGTCTGTCTGTCTGTCTGCCTGCCTGCCTGCCTGCCTGCCTGCCTGCCTGCCTGCCTGCCTGCCTGCCTGTCTGCCTTTGTAGCATACCCTTCCTATCATATAGTCCTGTGTAATGTCATATTCTATATCATTATACCCTAATCATTATTACAAATTAACTTATCCTATTACTGCCATACTTTCAATCATTATCCTAATTCATTATTCTAATGTTCATTACCATATATAAATCTCAACGTATCTCATTATCATCCTGGCTTCAATATTCTCCCCTCCTCCTCGTGTCCTCTCTCTCTTCCCTATCCAACACGCCTGTCTCTGTTCCCATGTCTGCGCTTTTCTCCTTAATTCTAAACCGATCAAACGCCAATGAAAGTCAGGTAAAAGATATATAGACTTGCAGTGCGTCGATAAAGGGACAGAGTAAAAAAAAATAAAGAAAAAAGAAGAAAAAGAAATAAAGAAAAAAAAAGAAAAA
>NC_061822.1:38732396-38737396 GCF_019202785.1 Penaeus chinensis | reverse complement strand
TCCGGTTGCGAGCGGCATTATTCTTAATTAATACAGCTTTTACGCTTTAACTTTATCTAAGTTTGCAATCAGGCCGCAACCTTTAAACCTTGCAGGCCTTCGCAACTGCTAAGTCTCTGCTTTGTTGCAATGTAATGCAAAACGAATAAAGACTGCATCGGTATATGTATAAATGTGTCCATGCGTGAGTGAGAGAGTGAGTGAGTGAGTGAGTGAGTGAGTGAGTGAGTGAGTGAGTGAGTGAGTGAGTGAGTGAGTGAGTGAGTGAGTGAGTGAGTGAGTGGAGTGTGAGTGTGAGTGTGAGTGTGAGTGTGAGTGTGAGTGTGTGAGTGAGTGAGTGAGTGAGTGAGTGAGTGAGTGTGTGTGTGTGTGTGTGTGTGTGTGTGTGTGTGTGTGTGTGTGTGTGTGTGTGTAGCACGTATTTGTGATGCTTTTGTAAGTAGGCCAATATGCGTAAGTGTATATGAGCGTGTTCATACTTGGATATCTGCATGTGCGCATTTTCTTCACTTAGTAAACAAGCTGACACGTGCTCAATAAGTATGATGTATCACGCAAGGACGCAATCCGCTAGATGTACAGCTCCGCCGCCCAAGTTCCCGCACGTGTACACCCGCGCACACGATGTACATATAAGCCCACAAGTTTCGCGCAGGGAGAGAGGCAAGGTCAGGCCGGCTGACTCGCCTCGACCAGGTGTAGTCCGACCGCCAGCCAGCCCTCCTCAAATCACATCCCGGCCCATCCTCCTCCTCCATCCCTCTCGGAGCTCCATCACGCCCAGGCTTCCTGTCGGGAGGAGCTAAGTATCCCGTCCGCCCTGACCTATCATAGCCAACGTATTTCTTAGTGGGTGGCCGCGGGCGTTATAGAGAGGTCGAGGCTGGTTCCGACGCCGAGGAGGAGGGGCGGGGCGCGAACACGAGACGGGGAAAGATGGCCTCCACCCCCTCTCCCTTTCCCTCCCTCAACCCCCCCACCTACGGATCCCGCCATCTGCCAACACAAATGAGCACAAATCTTTTAAATCTCTCTTATTTGTCTGAAGACGCGACGACCGCCTGCAGAGAGCTTGGCGCATCCCTTAGAAGGAGTCGCGCCAAAGTCCCCAAACTCCTCGCAAGGGCGGGCGGGAAAAGGTCCGACCCGGGTCCGGATGAGGTGATGGGGTGAGGGGGGGGGGGGTGCGTAAGGAGGGAGGGCGTTCACCACATACGCGCAATCTCCATAAGGTCTGTCACGACGTCTCTACCCGCCGGCGACAACTATGACGACGACGACGGCGACGAAGCCGCCACGACTTTCGATCCTACTGTGGGCGATGCGGGAAAATCTCCCAGAAATCTCAGCTCGGAGACAACACAAAGCGGAGAAAAGGCAACGGACAGGACACCCTTTCTCCCTCTTTTCCATTCTCCCTTCTTCCTGATACGTGGCCTTTGGGACCAGGTCAACAATAACACCCTAGATGTGCCTCCTCCCTTACCCCCTTCCTCCCATTCTCCCTCTCCCCCCTCCCCCCTGCTTCCTCCTCTCACCTCCCCCTGAGACATGGCCACACAATGGGAATTTTTTCTAATCCTTTTGGTACAAAATATTTAGGTCTTCTGCGTCGTTATGCTGGCGTGGGAATCCGTTATGAGAATAAGGAAGGACCCAAGGGATGCACGCACACATACATCATCCAACTGCACATACAGGCACATCATTCATACATTCATGAAACAAACACGTTTCTACCCGACTCCTTAGGCCTGATGACGAGTAAGCGCAACAGAAACACGCACAAACATACAAACAAACACACATACACACTCCTCTCTCTCTCTCTCCATCACAAAAGACACATCGACCACACACACACACACACACACACACACACACACACACACACACACACACACACACACACACACACACACACACTCACTCACTCACTCACTCACTCACTCACTCACTCACTCACTCTCACACACACACACACACACACACACACACACACACACACACACACACACACACGAACATACACCTCCCTTACCCCTTCCCTCCCCCTTCCCTCCTCCTTCGCCACCCCCCCCCCCTAAAAACGATCACGTGGCGCAGAAGGGCTTAGAATCCATTTCCTCCCGGCCCGTACGAAGCTGCTCTGATCCTTCGGGCTTATTGAACTGATTCAGGCCTGCTTACTCCTGGAAACCTTACACATTGCGAGAGAGGACAACGAACTCGGCTTGTACGGTCGCTAGCGGCGTTAATGAGGAATTGTCTGGTTAATGAGTTAAGAGTAATTACATTGTTTAATATTCTGATTGCGAGTTGTCCCCGCCTAATAATTCCGTTTCTTAACAATGCACTTTATCTATTTGTTTTAACGTCGTTTTCTCCATCACCTTTAAAACAAACTATATACAATCTTCACGAATAATAAATTTCACACATGAATTTACTTTTCACATGACATAACATGACATAACAACACGACCATAAATACAAAAACAAACCTACGCCCCCCCATACTTGAATAAGGGGAGGGGGGGCGAGTCATGCTTATACCGCATCTATGGCTTCCTCATCAACATCAATATGTGCTTCCTCCCAAGACGCTTCACCCCTTCCTCCTGGGCACAGAATCCTCTCCAGCTATTAACCCGGAGGTCAATTCCAAGGCCAAAGGGACGATTTTCCCTTTGGTTACCGTTCGTCGCCCCGCAGAAGGCTACTTCAGGAGTATTTCGGAATAGTTATGAAATCGTGTGAAGGAAAATGAAAAAAATAAAAGACACGGGTTGACAATCACCCGCGTGCTATGTACACAAGTCAGTGGTATGCCAGTTTCAATAGCAAACACGATAAAAAAAAGTAAATTGATATAAAATAAGAACTAAAGTGAGTAGCTTCACCAAACCAATGGCGAATAGAAAACGGCAGCCCTTATGAAAGACTACAGTGTTATCAGTCGAAAGCAGGCATCACACACTCCCTTGAAATCACTGAAACTTTGTGAGAGAAAAGAGCTTCTGCCGGAGAGGGGGCGGGGGAGGGAGGAGGGAGGAGGAGAAGCTGTGGGAGGAGGGGGGACGAATTTCGTGTCACATTCTCACATACTCCGGGAATCCTCGTAATCCGTGAGAATCGGACACGGGATTCCCTTATCTCAAAGAGTTCAATCACGTGTAATGCTTGCCAGATACAGACAATCCTCTCTTGAGCACGGGTAATATTACCGACGAGGGAGAATAGGCTAGGTGGAGCAACAGTTAACAGCTGCTGTGAACTCGAGCAGAGAATACTCGAATCCATTACTTTCATCGCGACAAAAAAGGTAACACGGGAGCCTGACATGCGTCCACTTGCATTACTCGCTCAACTGGCAACCGAGACTGCGAGGTGATCCTGTCGTATTGTGCTTTGCTTTAACGTGCTAATAAAGAGTTATAAGGAAATATATCTGATTACAGGGAAATAGCACAATGGGTCATATGTAATTAGTTGCCTTCTATACAACGCATAAAAAAATCTTACCCCCGAGAGGCCTAAGCTTAAACTAAAGCGTAACAAAAGACAGTAACACGAACCATTTGCTATCAACTCCACAATAAAAAGCGAACATCAACGGCAAAAAGAAGAAGAAAAAAACAAGTTCAGCAAACATGACACCCGTTTGAACCAGTGTGACGCAACGAGGTGACCCGAGACCGGTTCGGCCCTCCCCCCTCCCCCCCACACGAGATCTGGCACCCTCCAACACCCGCAGCGCGCTTGCGTTCACGTACACCCACTTGTCGCCTTCCTCAACAAGAATCAGAAGCGGACCCTGTCAGCACGCAGGGTAGGCAATACCCTGTCATGCCCAGCGGTGCCTGCAAGGTGGCGAGTGAGGCACGTTGGCACTGGGTGGACACAAGATCAGTGCCATCACCCGATTACTAGTGCCACCCCGGCGTCCATTCGAACATCAATAAAGGTGCCTGCGTCTCGAACAGCATCGCAGCCGCCCTCGCACGGCTACGCGCAGCGCAAACCAAGCAAGAACGCAAAACGATGTCTTCGAAACTCAAACATCGTCGCCTAAATATTTAAAATTGTATTCATATTACAAACCTATTTTTCAACGAAATACAAACATGTGTGTGTGTGTGTGTGTGTGTGTGTGTGTGTGTGTGTGTGTGTGTGTGTGTGTGTGTGTGTGTGTGTGTGCGTGTGCGTGTGCGTGTGCGTGTGTGCGTGTGTGTGTGTGTGTGTGTGTGTGTGTGTGTGTGTGTGTGTGTGTGTGTGTGTGTGTGTGTGTGTGTGTGTTTGTATATGTAGGTAAAGGCCATGTGCGTTTGGTAACCGAGTCTAACTGCGACCCCCGCGTCCGAATTCAACACCAGAGACAATGCTTGGATATAACCGTCGGGAAATCGCTTTACCGCTGTGACGTGACCTGCCTGCACCCAGTACGAGGGGCGGGGCTTCGGATAGCCACCCAGAGGAGCTTTGGGGACACCTGAGAAGGCGGTGCTAGAAAGCGATGGGAAGTGGGAGAGAGTGGGATATGCCGAAGAATTAGGATAGGAGAGAAAAAACACTGCGGTTGGGCTAGAGAAACAAAGCTAATAGGACAACACAGCACAAGGGCGTTGGTTCAAAGCAACCCACGGAACGAGTCAACGCAGCGCAAAGAACGGATCCAAACCGCACTGGGGAATGGGTCGAAGAAACACACAAAGCGGCTCGATACAGCAGAGGGGGCGGGATCAAAACAAACTATAAATGAAGCAACAGCGGCATAACAATAAAGTAAGAACTTGGGATGACATCATGTAGCTAATAGGTCAAAACGACACAAGACCTGAGGGCTAAACATAAACAAAGGAGAAGGAATAAAAGTAAGAAATCAAACAAACGCAAAGGATATGGTGGAAAAGGAAGCAAGGAACACGAAGCAAGGAACACGAAGCAAGGAAGACGAAGTAAGGGTCACCGAGGCATTTATCCTTTATTTTCTATTCGGG
>NC_061822.1:38710646-38720646 GCF_019202785.1 Penaeus chinensis | reverse complement strand
ACAAACACATAGAGTAATGAGAGTGGAGCAACAAAAAATGTAGGCCTACACTCAAGGTCTTTCCATCATTACATCCACGAGAATCCATCAGAGCTGTCACTATAGAGACAGCCAAGGTGCTCGGACCCGTCCTGCCACTGCGGACCGAGGGAGAAAGGAGCTCGGGAAGTGGGCCGGAAGGAGAGAGGAAGGATACGGGAAGGGAAGGGATAAGAGAAGCGGAAAGGAGAGGGAAAGGGAAAGGGAAAGGGAAAGGGAAAGGGAAAGGGAAAGGGAAAGGGAAAGGGAAAGGGAAAGGAGAAAGGAAAAGGAAAGAGAAGAGATAAGAGAAGCGGAAAGGGAAGTGATAAGAGAAGGGGAAAGGGGAAAGGGGAAAGGAAAAGGAAAGGGGAAAAGCAGAAGAGACGAATTGGAAAAGAAAGGGAGACGGAAGGAGGAGATGGGAAGAGAGGAAAGATAACTAAAAAGAAGTAAACGAGAATAAAATTTACAAAGCCAACACCCACAGGCAGATAAAAGAACCAGACAGAGGAAAAAACTGAGTTTATGCACGTAGGTAAATGGCTGAGCGACGGTGTACGAAGACAGCTGTTACCTGCTAAACACGCCACGACCAGAAAACTTGGCAGGTGAAATAGGAAGCAAAATAACATGGTTCACGCAGAGTCGCTTCCCCGAACCAACAGTGTGACAAACAGATCCCTAAACCGGGATTAGGAACGGCCCTTGTTTGCCAGGGAAGTAGGGGAGGAAGGAAGGATGAAGCGGCACTCCGGGAAATTTGGTGCCACATAAGGGACAGCTGGATAGTATGTAGGCCTATATGTGGTTAAGGTATCAAAAGTTGTTCCTGTTGCGTGTTATGTCTTTATATTTTCTACTGGAATACGAAAACAATGTCACGATAAAAAAGAGCATTGGCAATAAAAATCAAGATCGCCGATAAAGTAGAAACAAAACAATATCTGAAAAAATAAGAATATTTATAAAGCCATAAAGTATACAAGGATATAACATAAAATGTCCGAAAAATAGTAAAATAAAAAACCAACAAACAAAAGTCACAAACGCACACAAACAAAACAAAAAACAACAACTAAAAAACTAAAAAATAAGGAAACGAAGCCACTTGGTAAAAAAAAAAAAAAAAAAAAAAAAAAAAAAAAAAAAAAAAAAAAAAAAAAACCTCAAGGTCAGTTTATAAAGTTTTAAAATTTCCGCTAAAAATGTAAGAAAACTAGTCTGCACATGCACTCTGGCCTTTGCAGGTGTATATATTTTTTTAAATCTTTTGTTTTTCTTTCTTTTGCCATCCTCTTTCTCTCCCCCCCCCCCTCTCTCTCTCTCTCTCTCTCTCTCTCTCTCTCTCTCTCTCTCTCTCTCTCTCTCTCTCTCTCTCTCTCTCTCTCTCTCTCTCCCTCTCCCTCTCCCTCTCCCTCTCCCTCTCCCTCTCCCTCTCTCTCTCTCTCTCTCTCTCTCTCCCTCTCCCTCTCCCTCTCCCTCTCCCTCTCCCTCTCCCTCTCCCTCTCCCTCTCCCTCTCTCTCTCTCTCCATCTTTATCACAATCGCAATCTCTATCTCTGTCTCTCTGCCTCTCTTGTACGCTTGTTTTTCGGGTCAGCATTGAAATCAATAGCAAGGTGAATCGCACCAAATCCATTATCGTTGTTCTGCTTCCGTTGTTTTCAACAGGCGGAGGAGGAAGATAATAAGGTGGAGGAGGAGGAGGAGGAGGAGGAGGAGGAGGAGGAGGAGGAGGAGGAGGAGGAGGAGGCAGAGGAATGAAAGAGAGCAAAAAGAACAGCAAGGAGGAGGAGGAGGAGAAGGAGGAGGAAAATGAAGAAGAGGGGTTGCAGGAGGAGGAAAAAGAGGATGATGATGATGAGGAGGAGGATAATGAAGAAGAGGGGTTGCAGGAGGAGGAGGAGGCGGTAAAAGAGAGGAGGAGGCGGAGGAAGAAGAGGAAAATGAAGAAGAGGGGTTGGAGGAGGAGGCGGAGGAGGAGGAGGAGGAGGAGGAGGAGGAGGAGGAGGAGGAGGAGGAGGAAGGAATAAGAGGCGGAGGAGGAGGAATACAGAGAAAGGAAGGAAGAAGGAATTAGGTGTAGGAAAAAATATATATATATATTATTTATATATATCGCTTTAAACAGCCTGTTTTCATTAAATAGATATTCTTTTATTGAGGGAAATGAGGGCGAGGGGGATTACCCAAACACACCCTTAATACCATGATTCTGAACCCTAAGGATTCCCACTTCCTTCCTACCTTGGCTCCCCTTCCTTACCTCACCCGCTCCCCATCCCCATACCCTTACCTCTAATCCTTGCCCTAGACTTTACGCTATCACGTCCTTTATCTGAATTCCGGTTCCAGAGCCCACGCCCCTCGAGCCACCCTTCTGACCCCCTCTGACCCCCTCGGACCCCCTCCCCTGCAGCCAAACATCCCACCCACCCTTCACCCTCAGTCACCCTTCTCCCCTCCACCCGTTACCACATCACAGGCCCTGGGGATCTCTTAACAGCTCCTTTGTTCGTGTGTGTTCTCTCCCTTTCCTCTCCCTTCGTGTCACTCATGACTACATATTTCTAGCTTGCGTACTGTTCCCTTTAAGCCGTCGACAAACACTCGTATCTGATCCCTGGTGCGATTCTGCTACTCTATATCCCTATCATTCTCTCTTCCTGCCTTCCTTTCTTTCTTTCTTTCTTTCTTTTTCTGCCTTTCTTTCTCTCTGTCTCTGTTTCTCTGTTTCTCTGTTTCTCTGTTTCTCTGCTTCTCTGTTTCTTTCTCTCTTTCTCTTTCTCTCTCTATATGTCCCCCCTCTCTCTCTCCCTCTTCCTTTTCCTCCCCCTCTCCCTTTCTCACTTCCTTCCCCCCCCCTCCCTCTTCCCTTTCTTCCCTCTCTCCCTCTTCCTTATTCTCCCCCTCTCCTTTTTTTTCATCCCCCTCTCCTTCTTCTTTTTCCTCCCCCTCTCCTTTTTCTTTTTCCTCCCCCTCTCCTTCTTCTTTTTCCTCCCCCTCTCCCTCTTCCTTTTCCTCCCCCTCTCCCTCTTCCTTTTCCTCCCCTATCCCTCTTCCTTTTCCTCTTCCTCTCCCTCTCCCTCCCCCTCTCCCTCTCCCTATTCTTCTTCTTTTCCCTCTTGCTCTCCCACCCCCTCCCCTTCTCCTACTCCCCCTCCTTCTCCTCTCCCTCTCTTTCTCTTTCTCTTTCTCTCTCTCTCTTTTTCCTTCTCCATACGCATGCGTCCAATACTCAACTTTTCCCGAATGCGTTGCTCCTTTTGTGCGACGCAACCGTACCCCATACCCAGGGTCTTCCCCCTATGGAATGTCACACAATGCGTGCCGTCCTCTAATGCGCTATTGAATTCCCTCCCTTGCCCTCGCCGTGTGTCCCGTCCGAGCACCCTGCCTATCATACAACCCAGCTCTTCCTCTTCCGCAAACAAACATGCATATTTTTCTAAGCCGCAGAGAGTCGCGGGCTTCCAAAGAGGCTGCGAGCAATCAAGTGGTTCTTCTACATAGCTCACATACCGCCTTGGTATCCCGCTAATTCGTGCCATTGTCGGTGTCCTCGAAGCTGCTCACATTTCGCGTTCCCTCACCTTCCCTCAGTAGCTGCCCTTATACTCCCGACGACCTTCCCGCCCCAACCCGACGCCGTCCCCCCCCCCCCCCCCCGCCCGCGCAGGACTGATACCCACCCAATCCCTCGTTCACTTACACTAAGAGCCTCCCCCGTCGCGCCCCTGATACCCATACGCACGCCCCTCGGTATCAGCCACCCCTGCTGTCTGGCGAACGGAGGCGCCGCTGTTGCCAGGCGGGAGGACGTGGGGGATGGTGGTGGGGGAGGGGTGGGGGGTAGGGATGGGGGGAGGTGGGGTTGGGGAGGGGGTCCGGCAGGTGCTTAGTGTAGGGGAGCGTATAGTAGTTGCTCCCACGAGGGGCACTCCGGCTTACTAGAACCTCGCCCTTTCCCGCCCGACATTTCCACTAGAACATTACTTCCACTTCCACCCACAACGCCTTCCACGAACAAAATAGGATCCACATCGACCCATTTCCCCAGAGGAAAAGGCCTGTTCTCATTATCCTCTTTTCCTCCCCCTCTAATGACTCGTCTCCCTAATAAACACCTACATTCATGCTGCAGAATACGTTTCCTGTTGCCAATGCATTCTATGTAAATCCAGACATCAGCTTGCCAGACGTCGCGAGGAATCAAATGCATCTTTCCCCATTGCGTTATTATCTAAATCATCCTTACTTAAAATGTATCCATATAAAACTAACTAAATGTAAAAAAAATAAAAAACGACCATCAACAGGTACATAATCATATAATCTCATACCCCAATTAAACATTTTTATTTAATGTAATTAAGGTGATTAACACTCGTAACTAATTTAACCACGATTTCATCATATTTATGCCGAAATTTTGCAATGCTGCAAACGTTACCTTTTTTCCAGTTGGGAAAAATGCTACGAAATTTAGGAGAAACTGAAACGGAAAATGCAACAATAGGAATCGTGCAAAAGACACAGGGTAATCTAACATGACAATCTAATACCTACAGGAAATAAACGGAAGGTGAATATGTGTATGAAAATTACTGAGTAGCTGAGCGTGAATGAAACAAATAAGAAGAGAGAGAGAGAGAGAGAGAGAGAGAGAGAGAGAGAGAGAGAGAGAGAGAGAGAGAGAGAGAGAGAGAGAGAGAGAGAGAGAGAAAGAGAGAGAGAGATAGAGAGAGAGAGAGAGAGAGAGAGAGAGAGAGAGAGAGAGAGAGAGAGAGAGGAGAGAGAGAGAGGAGAGAGAGAGAGAGAGAGAGAGAGAGAGAGAGAGAGAGGAGAGAGAGGAGAGAGAGGAGAGAGAGGAGAGAGAGGAGAGAGGAGAGAGGAGAAAGAGAGAGAGAAAGAGAGAGAGAGAGAGAGAGAGAGAGAGAGAGAGAGAGAGAGAGAGAGAGAGAGAGAGAGAGAGAGAGAGAGAGAGAGAGAGAGAGAGAGGGGGGCGAGAGAGAGGGGCGAGAGAGAGGGGCGAGAGAGAGGGGCGAGAGAGAGAGAGGCGAGAGAGAAGCGAGAGAGAAGCGAGAGAGAGAGAGAGAGAGAGAGAGAGAGAGAGAGAGAGAGAGAGAGAGAGAGAGAGAGAGAGAGAGAGAGAGAGAGAGAGAGAGGGGGGGGGGGGGCGAGAGAGAGGGGCGAGAGAGAGGGGCGAGAGAGAGAGGCGAGAGAGAAGCGAGAGAGAAGCGAGAGAGAGAGAGAGAGAGAGAGAGAGAGAGAGAGAGAGAGAGAGAGAGAGAGAGAGAGAGAGAGAGAGAGAGAGAGAGAGAGAGAGAGAGAGAGAGAGAGGCGAGAGAGTGAGAGAGAGAGGCGAGAGAGTGAGAGAGATAGGAGAGGCGAGAGAGTGAGAGAGAGCAGAGAGGAGAGGAGAGGAGAGGAGAGGAGAGAGAGAGAGAGAGAGAGAGAGAGAGAGAGAGAGAGAGAGAGAGAGACAGAGAGGCGAGAGAGAGAGAGAGGCGAGAGAGAGAGACGAGAGAGAGAGGCGAGAGAGAGGCGAGAGAGAGGGGGGGGGTACATCACGAAGACCCATAACAAAACCAATAAAAGTGCACCGAGGACGCGCACGACAACATCACCTCAAGGGTCGCGTGACAGGCCAATGACTGCGTCGAGGGCCAAGGCGGGACCCGATATCGAAGACCTGTCGCCGACCCCGCACGTGTGGCCTCGTCGCAGGAGGTGCCGCGATTCGTTTCGAGGGCTCGCCCGACGGCGTGTGCACCCGTCTCATGATCGGAAATGGCGTGCCTTCAACGTATCAGGACTCGCGGGCCCATGACAATGCCAGAACTGGAGGGCTCATAACCAGATCTGAACTGACGGGCCCAAATTCATATTTGACATTGCGGGCCCATAACCAGATGTGAACCGGCGGGCCCACAACCCTCTCTGAAATGACGCCCTACGGTAATACCTAACCCACAACCCTATCAGTTCTCGCGGGCCCCGAACGAGATTGGGAGAGATGATCCCCGTGACAAAAAGGTGGCGCTGCAAGTGGCCCTAACGCCTCCCTTCCGGCCGAGGAAAAAGGGGGAGCGGGGCGCGGCCTGCAACCCGACGCCGTCACGTGATCGCCCTCTGACACGAATACGGCCAACCTGCAACTCGAGCTCCGAAACGATGGCCACGAGAGGCGAGATATGGAAGTCTGGAACACAACAGCTGGAACGCAACGCTGGAAAACTACTCGTAACTCTGGAACACAACGTCTAAAACGCAACATCAAGTAAACTGGAACTCTACGTCTGAAAAACTAAGCCTGAAACCCTTTATCATCTAAGACACTATCACTAGAATCTAGGATCTGGAACGCGACGAACGGAATACCAGATCTGGAATGCAAGACTTGAAGCATCAGATCCAGAGGACAAAATCTACGGTCTGGATCGTTTGCTCCGTAAATACCGGCAAGATAAAAATACCCCCCAAAATCTTAAAAATATAAAAGAGTAATTTCACCACAGTGGATGTATGTATATATATACCGCGAAAAAAAAAAGAATCATAAATAGAAATATCAGTATGAATAAGAAACGAATATAAATAAAAGCACATACACATACTCATACATATGACCATGTATAATACTGCTCCTGAAGAATTCACCCTTCGCTCATCTGCACAGTAGCTTCAAGTAAAAAAAACTGGAAAACATTATGCCTGCTGATAATGCAACAACCTCGCTGCCGGCAACATAAACTCGCGGGTTTCACGCATGTAATATCATTCAGTCCTTCACGCTGTGGCAATGCTCTATTGTGAGGACAATGGGTATAAACGCGGCTTATTATGCAACATTTACGCTTTAGAAATGAAAGAGACTGCTGTTGTCTCATTATTCTCACTGCCTCACTCATCACCATTATCACTATCGCTAATCGTGATGCTGCTGTGAAAATTATCATTTCAAGGACATTGAGGAAAATAACAATAATAAGAGAAATGGCAATTACAGCTATAATAATGAGGAGGATTATATATATCATTAAAAATAATAATTATTATAATTATTATAATAATTATAATACTACTACTACTACTAATAATAATAATAATAACAATAACAATAATAATAACAATAACAATAAAGACAAAAATAATAGCAACAATACCAACACCAACAATAATAATAACACAAGAACAAGTAATGCTGTATCGTACCGCGACCATCATAATTACTACGGTACTATTCCTCTCACCACTATCCATACTTCAACACCCTCGCCATAATCATATTATTTACATTACCATTCTCAAAATAACTTTCACCGTGCCCACTCCTGTCACCGAAAGTTTAATGGCCGCAGACACTCCCATGAACACCATTATTATTACCATAATCTAATTTATTGTCACCACCATTGCTATTATCAGCATGCTCCCTGCTGTTCGGGCTAACGTTACTTTATCAAAATATTCTCACAGTACAAGGTCGGGTTATCAGTACGCGACTATGATTTATGATCGTTCGAGTAAAAAAGAAAATAAAAATTGGGAGAGAGGATATGGAGGAAGAAAGATAAGAAAGAGAAGAGGGATAATATAAACAAAGAAGAAGAAGAAGAAGAAGAAGAAGAAGAAGAAGAAAAATAAAAAAAAGTAGAAGAAGAAGAAGAAGAAGAAGAAGAGGAAGAAGAAAAGGAAGAACAAAAAGAAGAAGAAGGAAAAGGAGAATGAAAACATAAACAACAACAAGATGAAGACGACGACAAAAAAAAAACAATCCATACACACAGCCTCCATCTTCTGCTCCGAGATAAAATCCTGAAGGAGAGCTGATACCGCCATGAATCACCCCATAAAAAATAGACCCAAAGCGCGCGCGCCTCCCGCCGTCTGCGCCATTCATCTGTCCGTCAGGTTCATCAACACTCGCCCAGTCTGTCTGTCTGTCTGTCTGTCTGTCTGTCTGTCTGTCTGTCTGTCTGTCTGTCTGTCTGTCTGTCTGTCTGTCTGTCTGTCTGTCTGTCCGTCCGTCTGCCTGTATGTCTGTCTCTGTCTGTATGTCTGTCTGTCTGTCTGTCTCTGTCTGTCTGTCTCTGTCTGTCTGTCTATCTGTATGTTTTTTTTTATCGGTCTGTCTCTGTCTGTCTGTCTCTGTCTGTATGTCTGTCTATCTGTCTGTCTTACTGTCTCGGTCTGTCTGTCTGTGTCTGTCTGTCTGTCTGTCTGTCTGTTTGTCCGTCCGTCAGTATGTCTCTCTGTCTGTCTGTCTGTCTCTGCCTGTCTGTCTGTCTGTCTGTCTGTCTTTCTGTCTCGGTCTGTCTGTCTGTCTGTCTGTGTCTGTATGTCTGTCTGTGTCTGTCTGTATGTCTGTGTCTCTGTCTGCCTCTGTCTGTCTGTCTCTGTCTGTCTGTCTGTGCGTTTGTCTGTGTGTGTGTGTGTGTGTGTGTGTGTGTGTGTGTGTGTGTGTGTGTGTGTGTGTGTGCATGTTTATCCATATGTATGTACATGTCTGTCTCTGTCTTGTTCATTCGACTCAGGCGATGGCTAAGAGCATGACTTCGCCTATTATCCGCATGGATGCACTTGCACTGCGTTGACATATCTCCTCTCTCTCTCTCTCTCTCTCTCTCTCTCTCTCTCTCTCTCTCTCTCTCTCTCTCTCTCTCTCTCTCTCTCTCTCTCTCTCTCTCTCTCTCTTTCTCTCTTTCTCTCTTTCTCTCTTTCTCTCTTTCTCTCTTTCTCCCTTTCTATCTCTCCTTCTCAAAAAAAAAAAAAATCACACGCCATGGAGGCATGGACAACACAATCACCTAATGCATGACACCATTAGCAAGGACGCCATATGCATGTCAAAGGCTATAAGCATGCCTAACAGCATGGGTGGTGGCACTGTTCTATCCTTAATGCGAGAGAGAGAGAGGGGGAGAGAGAGGGAGAGGGAGAGGGAGAGGGAGAGTGAGAGGGAGAGGGGAGAGAGAGAGAGAGAGAGAGAGAGAGAGAGAGAGAGAGAGAGAGAGAGAGAGAGAGAGAGAGAGAGAGAGAGAGAGAGAGAGAGAGAGAGAGAGAGAGAGAGAGACCCATGAATGAACTCAAGATTCAATGAATGAGTAAGCGTTATTTATATCATATAAGTATAAAGGACGGTCAAATTACTATGCACTTCATATACAATATATTTTTTTATCTGAGTTCATCCGCCGTGTGCGCAAGGCAATAGAGTTGGGTCCCTTTAGCCTGACTTGCCCCTGACCTCGTCATCTTCGCGTTCCCGAGATGCCAGAGGTCATTCAATATCGGCAGATAACGAGGCAGAGGCCAGGGGCGGCCGTCACCCTCACCCTTAACTTACGCAGCCCACAACGCCTGTAAGATACACCATTTCTGGTTCCCAAAAGAACCCTTAACTTTCCAATTCTGTTAATCAAAGAGACAGTCGAGCTAATGCATCTCAATGGGTTATCAGTCACTTCATCAACAAGGGCGACGCCCATCTTCACAAAACAAAGTGATGCTCGAACTTCACACGCGCAGACACAGTACACTACAAAATCTTCGCCTAAATATTCAAATGACAATCGGTTTTGTCTCCGTTTCAAAAATCAATCTAAAAACGAAGGGGAAATGGGGTAAAGGAGAGACAATAAAAGACCATAAGTACACAGGGGACCACCGCCCTTCGCAGGACAATGCCACCGATGGTATCAGGAGGGAGTGAGTCATTCACCCTTCCCTTATACTGGCATGGCACCCATACCAGCAGTGACTCATGAACTACAATGCACGTGCACCGCATGTACACGGGTGGGAAGGTGGATGGGTCGGGTGAGGAGGGGGATGGGTTAGAAGGCGGCTGATACATAGATAGATCGATAGAAAAGAAAGGAAATTAATAATAAAGTCATTTTGGTGCGCGCGTGTGTGTGCGTGCGTGCGCGCGCACGAGTGTGTGTGTGTGTGTGTGTGTGTGTGTGTGTGT
>NC_061822.1:38705646-38708146 GCF_019202785.1 Penaeus chinensis | reverse complement strand
TCTGACTGGTGATGGTTAGGCTGATGATAAAAGTAACATGGTAATCATACAAAAAAAAAGTTTGATGATGATGATGATGATGATGATGATGATGATGATGATGATGATGATGATGATGATGATGATCATGATGATGATAATGATGATAATGATAATAATGATAATAATGAAAATGATGATAATAATGATGATAATGATAATGATGATGGTGACGAAGAAGATGACGTTGATGACGATAACGAAAATCACAACAACAATAACAATGAAAAAAGACAATAATAATAGAGTATGGGGACATTCACCTCACTTGCCTATTTTTCTGCCACAGCCATTCATCGGCAGACGCCACTTGACCTTGAGTGGCTTCCCGCGTTGCCATGACAACTTTGCGAATCAACCTGTCGGAAATGACAAGCGTTTGCGGAGATTCGCGAACTTGGCTGCAGGCTGCGGAGGGTGAGCAGCTCAGGACGTGTACATAAAGCCTACACTTGGATGAACCGGGGACTTGCGTTCTTATCCAACTCTCTCTCTCTCTCTCTCTCTCTCTCTCTCTCTCTCTCTCTCTCTCTCTCTCTCTCTCTCTCTCTCTCTCTCTCTCTCTCTCTCTCTCTCTCATTTTTTTTCTCTATGTCTCTCTTTTTCTCTTTCTTCCGTTTTTCCTTTTTCTCTCTTTTTCTCTTTCTCTATCCCTCTTTCTCTCATTCTCTATCCCTCTTTCCCTCATTCTCTATCCCTCTTTCTCTCATTCTCTATCCCTCTTTCTCTCTCTGTATCCCTTTTTTTCTCTCCATATATCCCTTTTTCTCTGTATATATATCCCTTTTCTCTCTCTCAAACCATCCCATCCCTATCCTTATTCCTTTCCCCAAGATCACTATCACTATCCTTATTCCTCTTCCCTATGTACCTTTCCTCTTTCTGTCTTTTTTTTCTTTCTTTCTTTCTTTCTCCCTCTCCTCCCTCCCTCCCTCTCCTCCACACACGCAAACTCCAACCACGCGAACTGAGTGCCCGAGCGTCCGTTTTGCAAAACCTGGCGTCCGTAAACAACACGGCAACCATTGCATCCACCCGAGCACGGACAATAAGGAAGTCCCATATTTGGTCGCGTCCCAGCAAGGCACACCAGGTGTTCGCGGCGGCCACGGCCTGATTACATCATCCTTGTCACCAACACTTTGCAGGGACGTTGCACACACCCTTGCTCTCCCTCCTCCTTGCGTGCTACATGTTGCACCCCCACTTGTCCTTGTGTCATACAGCTCGCATTCCGCTCGCCTGCCGTCTGCTGTGGTGTTTTGTTCTCCTGTTCTCTACTTCCATTTCGTTCATCATCTTCGCGTCAGTCAAACGAGGCTTACGCAACTGGGACTGAGCAACTTGCCCTCAGATGACATTTCACGACAAATCAAAATACATTCGCGATCAATTCGTCCCACTGAGCCAATTCCGTCCGCTGTTCAAGGGACTGAGGATGTCCTGATCGTCATACTTGAGTTTCGCGCTGACCTTCACCCTAACTAGACGACACCCTGCGCCCGAGTTGTCACCAAGAGGCCCTGTGACGTCCACCAAAGGGGCTCGGGACGTCTACCAAGAGGCTCGCGACGTCCACTGCCGTCCGCTCGATCTCCGACGCCACCGTAACTACACCTCGTCTTCACGTCACCACAAAAACGCATGATCTCCCCAAATGATGACCGAGTGCGTCGTTCCCATCACTCTTAATCATCGGTGCAATTACACCACGGACGGCGTCCCTGTCCCGGCAACAGAGAAAGCAAGAAAGGAGAACATTTCAATATTTCCCAACCCAACCAGGTCGAATCATGCGGGTCCAAGATGATGGTAGATATGACACAGAGACGGAGAAACGGGAACTTTACTGTTTCGTTCTGTTTTGAGCTCTTGTACATGTATAGGTTATTCGACTGCTGCCCAGCCGTGTCGCTGACTTGCAAGGAAATACTAGCTTATCTTCCTCCATTCCCGACTCGTGCTGTGATTTTTGTCCTTATTTCACTCGTCATTCACTCCATTTCTTTCTTCTCTCTCCTCTCCTCTTCCTAACCTGTTATCTCATCGCTCCTTCTTCCTCCTCTTCCACCATTTCCTCTTCCTTTTTGTTACCCTCCTCCTTCTCCTGATTTTTTTCTCTCCTCCTTCTCCTTCTTCTCCTCCTCTATCCCTACCTCTCCTCCTACTCGTCGCCATAGTAATCTGTCATCCTTCTCTTCCTTCTCCTCCTCTTCCCCCTTGCAGCCAGACGTTGGCGGGCGGGGTCAGCAAAGGTGAGGAGTGACGCCATCTTTAAAAACGGGTCGACTCTACCGGGCGAGGAGCAATTGCAGTTCTCCTCTTTGCAAATTCTCGATTATTCTTTTTCTAATTCTCATTCGTTCGGGAAATAGCGACGTGAACTTCCGATGAGAGAAAAACAAAAAAAAAAAGCTTTTGCACATATACACATATCAAAGTCAGTTATTAAAAACACAGT
>NC_061822.1:38690646-38698146 GCF_019202785.1 Penaeus chinensis | reverse complement strand
CTCCTCTCCACTCTCCCTCTCTCTCCCCCTTTCCTCTCTCTCATCTCTCTCTCCCTTCACTCTCTACTCTCTCTCTCCTCTCTCTCTCACTCTCATCTCTCTTCTCTTTTCACCCTCACTCCCCTACTCTCCCTCCTCTCCTCTCTCTCCTCTCCTCTCACTCTCAATCTCTCCCTCCCCTCTCTCTTTCACTCTCTCTCTCTTCGCTCTCACTCTCACTCTCCCCTCTCTCCTCTCTCTCTCCCCCTCTCTTCTCTTCTCTCCATCTCTCTCACCTCCTCTCTGCTCTTCTCCCCTCCCTCTCTCTCTCTCTTCCAACTTCACTCTCTCTCTGCTCTCCCTCTCTCTCTCTCTCTCTCCTCTCTTTTCTCTCTCTCCTCTCTCCCCCTCTCTCTCTCTCTCTCTCTCCCTCCCTCACTCTTCTCTCTCCCTTCATCTCTCCTCTCTCTCTCTCTTCCTTTCACTCCTATCTCGCTCCTCACTTCTCATCTCTCTCACTCACACTCTCCCTCACTCCTCTCTCTCTCTCTCCCCTCACTCAATCTCTCTCTCCTTCATCTCACTCCTCTCTCTCTCTCCCTCACTTCCTTCTCTCTCTCTCTCTCCTCTCCTCTCTCCTTCTCCCTCTCTCACTCTCTCTCTCTCTCTCTCTCTCTCACTCTCTCTCTCTCATCTCTCTATCTCTCTTCTCTCTCTCTCTCCTCTCACTCTCTCCCTCACTCACTCACCCTCTCTCTCTCCCTCTCTCCCTTCACTCACTCACTCTCACTCTCTCTCTCTCTCTCAATAACTCTTTCACTCACCAGAATCACTCAATTCACTCACTCACTTGAATCAATCTTTCACTCTCTCGCTCACCCACTCATTCACTTATTAACTCATTCACTCCTTCCCTCCTGACCACCCTCCCTCCCCTCCCCCCCAAAGGTCCATGTACCTCTCACTGTATCTGCCCCATATCCCCCCCCCCCTCTCTATCTCTACCCCCCCACCCCCCACCCGCCACATTCCAGCCAGGACGCACTGTACCAGAAATACAATTCCCTCCTCTTGTTTGTTATGGTTCATCGATACCCCCTTACCCAGTGCCCACCTCCCGCGCATACCCTGCCGGGATGTTTGGTGCTACGAGGTACCCCATGCCCGGTGCCCTTACCTCCCTCCCCTAACCCCCTACCTAGAGTTAAATTTAACCGGGGCTATAAATTTAACTTTGTCTTCCAACAAATAGCCATGAACTGCCATAGCCTAAATTACGGGCCAGTTACAGTGGATCCTGATATGTTAACAACCTGCTTTTAATCAATAACCAACCACATTTAACTGACCAGATCAACTAATGTAGCCCAGCTGACCACGAACCAACAAACAGACAAATCGCAACGTTTCGAAGCGTTCGTAGCTCACCCTATTGACAACCCCAGCTATTGACTGGCATGTCATTCCAGATCCTTAAGCCCCAATTCCCTAATCAAAACGGCAAAATGTCAGTCAACCAGGAAGAGCCATGAGCCGTGTAATTGTCGTCATGATCATGTGCATGATTTAAATGAACGCCATTAACACCGTCAACAGCGTGGTCTATTTTATTTTATTTATTGATGCTGATGTGTCACCTAAAAGAAAAAATGACGAATTAACTTGGCTGTTGCAGATTCTTACCGAGAATAATGGAAAGAAGTCTGACTGTGGATATTGTGATACCACGCTATTAGAAAATAGGGAAATGTAGATCTTATCAGCTTCAGGATAATTTCCTTGTGTTGACTTAACCAAATTGTCAGAAATGGAAATGAACACATGTATAAAAGTTATCATGCTCTCAACAAAATATAACAAATAATAATATATGGATATGTGACCAATACGAATTTACTAATATTACTAACAATAGTATTATTAGTAGTAGAATGAGTCAAGTAAAATTGGCTTAAGAGTGGCAGCCTAATAGGATAATAGTAGTAGCAACAACACTAATAACAGTTATCAGTAGAAAAAATAACAACTATGATAACACTGCAAATAAAATCATAATCCTCATTTTTCATGCACAAGTAATAAAACACCAAAATTATCATCATCATCTGTAACCCTGAATTTTGCGACCTTGATTTCTATATGATGAGAATTCCCGCTTCTTTCGCAGTTTCGCATGGGTAATGTAAAATAATAACAATAATAATAATAGCAATTTAAAAATAGTAATAATAATAATAGCAATATAAAAATAGTAATAATAATAATAGTAATATAAAAATAGTAATATAAAAATAGTAATAATAATAATGATAATAATAATGATAATAATAATACTAATAATAAAATTATAATATAAAAACAGTAATAATAATCATAATAATAATAGCAATAATACTAATAATAATAACAATACTACCACTAATAATAATAATATTATTTAAAAAAAAAATAATAATAATAATAACAATAATAATAATAATAATAATAATAATAATAATAATAATAACAATAATAATAATAGCAATATAAAAATAGTAATATAAAAATAGTAATAATAATAATAGCAATTTAAAAATAGTAATAATAATAATAGCAATTTAAAAATAGTAATTGTAATAATGATAATAATATTAATGACGATAATAGTAATAGTAATTGTAATAATGATAACAACAATAAAAATAATAACAATAATATTGATAACAGTACTTAGTAGTAAAAGTAGTAGTAGTAATAACAACTATAGTGATAAAGATGATGAAAATAATAACGAAATGATGATAATAATAACAAAATTATAATGATAATAATTTTAACAATAACAACAATACTATGCATAATAATAATAATAATAATAATAATAATATATATCAAGATTATAAAAGGATAAGGATAACAATAATAGTCGCTAATAATAATAACAATTATAATGATAATGATAATAATAATCACAATAACAACAACATTAATAATAATGATAATAATAATAATATTGGTTACGATGAGAAAATAACAATAATGATAATAACAATAATATCAATGGTCACTCTAAAAGATAATTATAATGATAATATTAACAAGAAGAATAATGATGATAACATAATAATTCTAGTACTAATAACAATAATGATATTAATAATGATAACAGGGATGATGGTAGTGATGATAATAATGATATTAATTATATTAATTGTAATAATAATAATAGTAATGATTAAAAATTTAATAATGATAATAATTACAACAACAGTAATAGTAATAATAATAGTAATGGTAATGATAATAATAACAATAAAAATCGCTGTAGTAGTAATAATGATAACAATAATAATAATGATAACATTATATTGTAATAATAATATATATAATAACAACAATGATAATAACCGAAATCATAATAATCATGATAATAGTAATAATAATGATAATGATGATAATAATAACAATAATGATAATAGAAATAATAATGATAATAATAATAATAAAGCTACTCTTCTGCCTATCTTATCCTTCTATATCTCGTCTAAAATGAACATAAATAGAAACACGTATGAATATAAATAATAGTGATGTTGTTAGTGACATGCGTTATTGTGAGGATGATAAAAATAATGATAGTAATAATAGTAGTATTAAGACCAGCAATGATAACAACAATAATGATAATAATGATAAAATAATATTTATAATAATAATAATAATGATAATGATTATAATAATAACAATAATGATAATAATAATAATAATGATAATATAATAAAAACAATATCAACAATAATAACAATATCAACAATAATAATAACAATAATGATATAAAGAACAATAATAATAACAATAATGATATAAAGCACAATAATAATGATAAAAATCATAATGATAATAATATTAGCAATGCGGTAATGATACTAGTAAAAAATCATAACAGACGTTATGGCACTAATAATGACGGTGATAATAACAGTAATATTAATAATGACACTGATATTGATGATAATAATAATAATAATTATAATAACATGCAATAATACCAATAATACTGATAACCATAATAGTAATAGTGATAAAAATAATTATGATAATAATGTTTGGTAATAATAGTGATAATGATAATAATAACAATGATAATAATATTAATAATAATGATAATAATAATATTAGTAATAATGATAATAATACTAATGAAAGAATGATAATACTAATATAAGAGTGATAATGATAATGATTATGAGGAGAAGGAGGATAATAATAATAATGAAATGATAAGAATAACAGTAATAATAGTAATGATAATAACTATAATAAAAAGGTAGTAATGATGATAATAATTATTAATAGTGATAATAATGATAATCATGATAACAATAATAATAAAAAACAGTAACAAAAGTAATAAAAATAACGAGGATTGTGATAATAATAGCAAAAATAATAACAATGATAATAATGATCAATATCATTATTATTATTATTATTATTATTATTATTATTATTATTATTACTGTTATTAATATTATCATTATTATGACAATAATATTAAATGAATAGTAACAAAAGTAATAATTATAATAACAATGATGATAATGATAATAATTATAATAAAAAACAATAACAGTGAAAATTATAATGATAATAGTAATTATGATAACAATAATAATAATGATAATAATAATAATAATAAAATTAATGATAATATTAACAATATGGCAATACTAACGATATGGAAATAATAATAAAAAATGAAAAATAAGAATGCAAATGATATACAGCTCCAGCGGGCAATGCGCTGATATCGTAAATGTGTACATATATTTCTCGCTAATTTTACTTTACGATTTTAAAAGTATGCTATCATTGCATTGCGTAAATTTTATGAAAATCCTTTGTAAAGTGGAAAGGAATATATATATATATATATATATATAGATGTGTGTGTGTGTGTGTGTGTGTGTGTGTGTGTGTGTATGTGTGTGTATGTGTGTGTGTACATACATGTATATACATATATGTACACACACACACACAAACATATACACACATTTTTTTTTACTTTATTTTATTTTATTTTTTCTTTCTTTTTCTTTTGTCTTTTTTTCGTTCTTTTCTGTTCTTTCTTTCTTTGTTTATTTTTTTTCCTTTCTTTTCTTTTCTCTTTTCTTTCTTTATGTATTCATTTATTAGTTTATTTTTTCTTTTTCTTTTTCCATGTTATGTGAAGATAGATAAAAAAAATAAAAAATTGCCAATGAATATATACCATGAAAGTTAACCTTGACCTAGCAAATGGAATTTTTCTCCTATGCTCTTTAATCTTTCCGTTTTCTGTTCCTTTCGGCTAAGTATCGTAACATCAAGAAACTTATTCTTATCTACAAAGGAAGTTTATTAAATACTGTAAACATTCTCGTTAGTTTATTATTTTCAGGATAACATTACTCTGCAGCAGAAGGCGAGGAATCAGGCGTTTGTGAATTAACCTTGCTTCATTCTATACGTCTCTATCATAATAAGACATTCATTTTCTTTGTTAAGTGCAGATAATAATGTAATTACACATTCTTATCTCAAACACATGCTGTCTGATATAGTCTTTGTTTTAGTTAATAGCACACGAATTCCATATTGGAGGATACCGTTAACTTGTTGTCACATTTGTTATATATGATCGAAACTTTTTGAGATCTTATGTAAGGCAGATAAAACCACAATGCAAAAACTACATTTATTGAAAATGAGACGAAGAGGAAAGGCAGAGGAGGGGGTATAAAAGAGAGAGGAGAGGCAACACGGTAACACGTGGCAGGTGAGGACAGACGAACGGAGATCAGGTCAGGTTGGAGGATCTTACTTACAGGAAGATGGAGGAATAGATGAAATATTGTCAACATTGCATTTGCGTTTAACTACATATATAAAGTTCTTGAAAAGTGAAGTGAAAATTACAATGAAAAATAATTTGCTTATGAATGTCATTTGGAAAACATACTTGATGACGTCAAACTCTGAAAACTGTTAAAAAAAAGTTGGCATTTTTCCCCAGGAGAAAAGTCCCTATCACTTTACACGGAGAAACAGACGAAGCGCTTGTCAGCTGGGCGAAATTTTACAGTGTGATTCCCGATAGGCTGCCAGCGATGCCGTTACATGTTATTGTGTGCTGTTTTACCTTTACTTTGCTTTCTCTGTTTTAACTTTTTTTTTTTTTTTTTAAATAGCTTCTTTTCAGATTGTTTGTTTTACTTGGTCTGTGTTTGTTTTTGTCTCTTTCTGCTTTATTTCGTTTTACATGAGTATAGTTACATACACAATCCTGGAAGACATGGATATTAATTTATACATAGTAATATATGTAAATGAATATTAATAAAGCAAATATATCACGTAATGATGGCAAAGGCTAAAGCAGAACAGCTCAGTTAAGCAGCACATGTTTACAGTATTGTCTGCTTAACCATTAAAAGCGGAGGAGCAGCCGTATAGATTTTGATTCGCGTTGGATTGGAATTACAGAATTATTCCCACCTGTTTGCACCGCCACGCGGGTCCTGCTGGGTGTGGTGAGTATTATACCTGGGTTTTTCGCTGAACATTTTCCCAACTCTTTCTTTAAAAATGTCTTAACAACCCGATATCCAATTGGAATTATATGTTCTTCGCGCTAAGGTGAGGTGAGAGCAATTTTATTTTTCAGTCGGGACTTAAATTACAAATTTCGAATAGAAAAATACGACTGTTACATTAATTTTCGTGGAAGCTCGGGTGAGCGTTGTCGATCAAGAAGCTATCAATATACTGTCTGACGAGACTTGCCACACTGTCGTCTGAAGAGTGAGAAGGAATAGTCAATTCGCTTTTCTCAGCGGGGGAATTGTTAGCGGTTCCCTCATATTGTGGAGTTTTACTGTTGGTTAACTTCTGCAGCTCTTTGTAAACTTCTGTATACGGATCTGTATGAGACAACACGTAGCCACTACAGTTTACTTGCGGTGAATGTAATAATTTTTGGTGCAAATAACTCAAGAAGAATAAGTTTCTCAAAACAACCCATTTGTAATTTACTGTACGAAGGGACTTGCGATGCCGCCTTGCTGTTCGTAGAGTAACGGTTTTCCGATTAGCTCTACGTCATATCATTCCGTCGGACAAAATTCGGATAAGACTGGCATAGAGAAATGATTCCAAAACTCAGTCGAATAGTAGATAAAACAAGGAGTGTGTGTATATATATGTGTATATATATATATGGTAAAAAAAAAACACATGTAAAACTAGATTTATAATTTTACATGTGGGTTTTTCTACCATAGTATCAACACGGTAGAGTGTTTTCGCCTTTCATATATATGTATGTATGTGTGTGTGTGCGTGCGCTTGTGTGTGTATACACGCCCACACACACACACGCACAAACACACATACAATCACACACATACATACATACATATATATATATAACATATATATGTATGGATATGTATATAAATACATATTCATATATATATTCATATATATACATATTTATAT